>NC_057726.1:34019888-34089705 GCF_004010195.1 Chiloscyllium plagiosum
TATGAGGAAAGGTTGAGGCACTTGGGGTTGTTTTCATTGGAGAAAGGAAGGTTTAGGGGTGACTTGATAGAGGTGTATAAGATGATTAGGGGTTTAGATAGGGTCGACAGTGAGAATCTTTTTCCATGTATGGAGTCAGCTATTACGAGGGGGCATAGCTTTAAATTAAGGGGTGGTAGGTATAGGACAGATGTTAGGGGTAGGTTCTTTACTCAGCGAGTCGTGAGTTCATGGAATGCCCTGCCAGTAGCAGTGGTGGACTCTCCCTCTTTATGGGCATTTAAGCGGGCATTGGATAGGTATATGGAGGATAGTGGGTTAGTATAGGTTTGGTGGGCTTGGATCGGCGCAACATTGAGGGCCAAAGGGCCTGTACTGCGCTGTATTCTTCTATGTTCTAAAAGTACTTATTAGTCCTAATGGATCGCCTAACTGGGTGGGTGGAGGCATTTCCAATGTCCTCAGCTACTTCGAAGGGAGTAGTGAAAATTCTTTTAGAACATATAATTGCTCGATATGGAGTGGTGGAAAGTATAGATTCAGACCAAGGTAGTCATTTTACCTCTAAGATCCTACAAGAAGTAATGGTGGGATTAGAGATCTCTTGGGTATTCCACACTCCTTGGCACCTGCCTTCCTCTGGACGGGTGGAACGAATGAATCAAACCTTAAAGAAGCAATTGTCTAAGCTAGTCCTAGAGACTCGATTACCTTGGATAAAATGTTTACCTATCGCGTTGCTACACATTAGGACTGCGCCTAGGCGTGATATAGGCCTCTGTCCTTATGAGATAATGTTTGGATTACCTTTCTTGGGTGGTAGAGGGGAATAACCAACTGTAGAGTTCAATGATAAGTTTTTAAAGAACTATATTGTGGCACTCGGCTCTTCTTTGTCTGTCCTTAGGAAGAAGGGACTGTTGACCCAGACACCTCCAATGAGTTCGCCGTACATAGAATACAACCAGGTGATTGGGTCCTGATAAAGACCTGGAAAGATACAAAACTGCACCCAAGCTGGGAGGGACCGTTCCTAACCCTCTTGACTACTGAAACAGCCGTCCGAACTGCTGAAAAAAGGTGGAGTCATCACACTTGTGTTAAGGGCCCGGTGGATGCTCCTTCCCCTCTGGCAGAGTGGCAAGCACATCCTACAGACAACCCTCTGAAAATCAAGCTGAGCAAAAAGAATGGACTGAGATAAGAGACTATTAAGTATTGGTTTAAAAAAAAAACTATATCCCAAAACAATTGTAAGTGTTGCATGGACTCACTCCTTCCTGGCATACAAAGGGTTAGGGAATAGACAGATAGGGTTGTGAGCTGAAATGAGTGGTCAGCTTTATATTGTCACGATAATATTGGTGCTAGCTGCCAAGGGTGAGTGGGGGGTGGGAAAAATCATTTTACCGCTTTGTGTCAGAATTATGCCAAAGGGGCATACCGACTGTTGGGTATGTGCGGAGATCCCACATCATGGGGAATCCGGAATTCCTCTCACGGTAATACCACTTGCCAAAAGAGAAGTGTACGATGTATAACAATTTGACTCGGGCTCAAATGAGATTTGAAAGGGGTAATTATAACTTTGCAGGGTGGTTCCCTCGACCAGCCCCGAAAACTCTGGGTGCTATCGATGGCCTTAGAGCTTCCCCACCGAAAGGAGCAGTAAATACCACTTGTTTCTGTAATCAGAATGATACCGCACCCTTCCGATTAGGAAAATCATCTTGTGTCTACACCAGCCAAGCCACTGCCATGACCATTCCCCAAGTATTGAATGGGACATATTGGGTGGGTGGCTTAAAGGCCTACCCATTTATCCCCGGCGAGAAGTACGTTTGGAGTGGCGGATGTAATGGGAATGGGTGCTGGGACCATCCAGTTCAAACACTGCCTCAAAGCCAGAAAGGCTGAAGTAGCTGCTGCTACCTCGCCTATATAATTCCCCACTTGAGGCTGTTAAAGAGAGCCCCAAAAGTACCTTGCAATAAACAGGGAGGAAGGCGAGTAACCCGGAAAATAACCGAAGGAGATCGCCTCCTCTGGACTTTGATACCTATGTATGGGACCGCTCGAGCAGGAGTAGAAATACAAAAGTTAGCAGCTTCCCTGGAAGAGTTGGCCAACAATACTGATGATGTGTTGGCCGAAACCCAATCCCAGTAGCAGCCATAATGACCGAAATGATTGCCACTATGCTAACGACCCTTCAGAACAGGATGGCTCTGGATTATATTCTAGCAGAGAAGGGTGGTACCTATGCATTAATTGGAGAGGAATGTTGTACGTACATACCTGAGGTCTCCTTTATCATTACTGATATCGCCAAACATGTGCGAGTCAAAATCGCCAAGATAAGGGAGGCCGGTAATCGGTACTGGAACGAAAAAGGATGGGAATGGGGGAAATTGACTGGTTGGGGAAGGTGGTTAGTCAATCTAGCTATCTACGGATTATTGATATTAGTGGGTCTGGTGGTAGGGTTCAATGTCCTAAAATGGATAATGAGCCGACTGATGATATCCCTTGGGGAGGGAACCCAAATAAATCATCAGATGCTTTTATAATCAGCAGGTGATATGCAACAAAGAGAAAGTCAAAGAATGCTTTTAGAGTTCGAGGGACGAACAACACAAATGTAAAATGTAAGATTGTGAACCTCATCGCCAAAAGGCGTAAGAGGGCAGAACAAAAGAAAATGACTTAAAGGAGACTTAATAAGTGCAAAAACAATAGTTAGAGAAAAAGGGGGAATTGTGGGAGATTAGAAATGCTGTTTTTGCAGATGGGTGAGGGGGTGTAGTGTGGGGGGAGGGGAAGGGGAACATTATACAAACGGTCGCGGAATTCTTGTAGCATGTAGCATAGGCTAAGACTTTAATGAATATAGAGGGTCTTTTAAAGAAAATAGTTTTAAGCTAGGAAATAACTTTAAAATGTTGTAGTTGATCACAAAAAGCAGCAGGGGTATTTCACAATAAAACTTACAGTATGATAAGAGAAACTGGATAAAAGAACAAGCTGTAACAAACAAGGAACAAAGAATGCAGACAAGAACAACAGGATGGCCAGATAAGAAAATAACTAACAAGTGAAGTAATCGGCTTATGATAGATGGGAAAAGGAAGGCGTGATTCCGCAACTTGTAAACTGAATAAGAAAGCTAATATGCTCTGTTTTCCCGCGCATTTCTGCTTGATTACAGAAGGGTCCGGTGCTTGCAAACCTGTAATAAATTGTTCTTGTTTCCAAGGCTTTGTCTCAGGCTGATTGATTTGTGAGTGAGCTCTGTTTCTCATATTTTTACACAAAGAAGTAATTTCTGAATGACTGGAGAGTGGAGGGGATTTTATTGGCACATGCAAATATCCCCAGGCTTGCACAGCATGTCCTGTTCATTGAGTTATGATGATAATCAGAATACCTGACTATATTCCTGAGCATACTATTAAGCAACTGAAACATTTTGAATTAGTTTCTCTTACATTAGTTATAGTTGGCAAATATGAGCAAACGACGAGTCAAACAGAATTGTAATTAATAGATCTAAAATGGATTTGAAGAGCAAGTCCTTGACCTAAACACTAGTGAATTGTGAAGCTCCTTACAAGCAACAGTACGAGTAAACATTGATGCTTTTAAAAGGAATTTACACAATCTTAAAGGTTTTGCTAACAGGATTCCTGTGAGGAAGTTAATATGGTGCATAAACACCAATATGGACCAGTTGGGCTGAATAGCTTGTTATTGTGCTGGAGATTCAATGAAATATAATTGCCTAGTACAATTTTATTAACACGACCACACATTATTGCAATCTGGGTTGAGTTAAATCATCTTATGAAATAATTCTCAATGAAGCAAACCACTGCATAAAGAATCACTTTATGTACTGTGTTACTACTAATTCTTAGATTATTGAAGACCAAGTCTTGAAATCATCTATGTGGGTTGGGATGTGTTCCCTGTCCTTCTCTGCAATCTAGTTTTCCAACTAATTTTAGCTTTTTAAAAATGATTAATTATCTTATATCTTATAAGTATATCTTATAGAGGCAGATGAGATGATTACCCATAATACTACACTGCAGCAATTGCAGGAAGAAAAACTGGGAGGAGAAGGGAGAAAAAAGGTGCTCTGTATCACAAAACAGAAGTGATGAGCTTTAATTTACCTTTATGCGACTGAGAACATTGCAAAAGCAAGCTGATCAGAGAGACGGATGTAGAGAGGGTAAGTCATGTCTGTTGTAACTTTGCAGAGTTTTATTTGAAGAGATACTAATGTGGTAAGAGTGTATGGTTGCCAGTTATATGAATGGGAGTCAGTGGATGTATTGAAGGTGTATTAGCTTTGAGCATTAACCCCGATTTGTCAGAATTATCAGGAATGAAAGGTTAAAATATTAAGACAAGCTGCATTTCCTTGAGTACAGAATGCGTAACTGAGACATTTAGATAATTAAGAGGAGTTGCTATTAACAAAAGAAACAAGTTAATTTGTTGGGTGATTCCAAATCTGGGTGCACAAAATTCAAGTTAAAGCTTTGGCCAAACAGCTGGAAATCAGGAAGCTTTTCTTTACACAAAGGGTTATAAGTATCTGAAGCTTTTTCCTCACAAAACACTAAAGGATAGGTCACCTGAAGATTTTAAAACATTGATTTTGTTTGGTAGGATTGTTAAGGATTACAGAAACAAAATGAGTAAACGTAGTTAATGTACAGATCAGCCATTGTTTAGACTTGTGCATCTAAAACAATGTGAAGAAAGAAAATACCATGTAGATATGATATACATGCAGAAATATAAGTTTATTTTTTTTTAAATTGAAAACCTAATCAAGTGAAATTAGTGCACACATGAACCATCACAAAAGAAATATTTATTTTGCAGATTTTATAAACTAACTTGTCCAGTTCTCAATCTCCCAAGGACCTAACATTTACTCAATAAAAAAAAAACAGTAAATTGACTGGTTGATAATTTCAATGCAATTTGTGAGACCTTTAGCCACATGCAAATTCAGACAATGTTTGCTAGAGGGACTGTTGTCCCTTAAAAATATTGTTTGTTTTATGTCAAATGAAGATATCCTGAGGTGTATGAAAGAATAGAAGTTGGCCAATGGCATGCTTGCCTTCATTGGAAGGGACGTTGAGTATAAGAACAGACAAGTTAAGCTGCAGCTTTATAGAACTTTAGTTAGACCACACCTGGAATACTGCGTACAGTTCTGGTCATCACACTACCAGAAGGACGTGGATACTTTGGAGAGGGTACAAGAAGGTTTTACCAATATGTTGCCTAGTATGGGGGATTTTAGCTATGAAGAAAGGCTGGATAGAATGCGTTTGTTTTTTTTGGTGGGGGTTAAAAAAATGTGTGAGGCACGTTTTTCACACAAAAGGTGGTGAGTGTCTAGAAATACTGACAGACGAGATAGTGGAAGCAGATACAATAGTAGCATTCAATAAACATCTAGATGAATACAGGAATAGGAAAGGAATAGAGGGATATGGATGCTGTAGGTGAAAACAGTTTTAGTATGGATGGACAAAATGTGTCAGTGCAGGCTTGGAGGGCTAATTGCCTGTTCCTGTGCTGTATTGTTCTTTGTTCTTGCAAGGTCAATTCTTTCTCAAGTAATTATAATAGCTTATTATAACAAGTGTGGAAACCTCAAGGTCAGCTAAAGGGAGAACTTGACAAAAATTTGAAAATTGTACAACATATAGGGAAAGAACAGGGAAATGGGATTCAAATAGATAAATTTTGGAAATATTTATTTTTCTCAAGTGGTAGTTGTATCACTGGTGCGGAATATTTCATCCTTATGCAATGAGTGGAGTTTAGGGGGCAAGGACACAAGTTGAAACTGAAGCTAGTATATGTAAAACAAATAAGCAAGGGTGTGAAACAAACACTGGGATTAGTCACATCAGACAACATCTGTGGAGAGACAAACTGAGTTCATGATTTCCAGCTTTTGTAGTGTTTTGTTTTTGTAAAGTGTGATGATAATAACTGGATGCCGTGTGGCACTGCTCATGTGTACTCTGATGTCCATGCTTGGGATAGTTAGATTACCCTGGCTTAAAATGAAGCCATTGCAATACTCCCCTTAATTTAGTAAAAACAGTTTGTAAACAGCTAGTTAACTATGTTGGTCAGGAAGAACAATTGTTAGCTGTTTGTACATTTGGGACTTAAGATTATCCCATACATATTTTTAATAATTAATACTTCAAAAAAATGGTATTCAAGTCAAATATTCCAACAACTACTAAACTGCAACAAATAATGCAGGACAGGTTCAACTTACCATAAGTTAAACCAGTGGACATACACAGAAGGTTGTAAAATTGTTTGAAACATGTTTGAACAAAATTGGATGTCTTCATAAGTAACATAAAAGATCAGCATTTCAGATTACAGCCTAAAATTGTTATTAGTGTTGCTTGAATGCAGAGCGAGAGAATTAATGCTGTCACAAACTTTGACGTGTGTTTCCACAATTAGGTTCCCATCCAATGCAGGAGATGATGCTGTCATCTTATCAAACATTTAGCGAATTTGACAAGTTATTACTTTGATAATGAAAACAGAAAATGCTGGAATTATTCAGCAAATCTGGTAGTATCTGTGAAACAAGCAACACTTGTTCTTCTCACAAAACAAGGCCGTTGATTCAGATCTGCCAAGGTTTCATATAAATTGAATGCTAATCCTTCAAAATGAATTTGTTGTTTCCTCTTCCACCCCAATCATGAGTTCCTTTGGATAAGATGAAAAATTGAATTAGAAACAAAAATCTTTAAAAATTGATCTAAAATTATTTAAAAACAATTCAAGTGTGATGTGACAAAGATATTCAAGAACTTAACAACCTGAAATATAAAATAACTCTTCAAACAATACTAGGTGTCACCTGTATTTCAGGAATTGATCAAATAAACCAATATATCTTAAGGATGTATGTTTCTTGGGTGAACTCAAGATAAGCATTAATACATGCTAGAGTAATGAAACCCAAGGCAATCTCTATACTGACCATATACTAAGGTCATTTTCTGAGGTGGTGTCGAGGTTGAAGGTTGAACTGATGTAAAATATCTCCCAAATATTTGCATTTGGCCTATTTCTCCATGAATGCATATAAGTGTTTATACTTACCCAAATCTCATGTTTTGAATGGATTTCATGCTTTTAGACTTTTTCAAAATAATCTTTCTATACAAAGGATACGTAAACAGATGCCTTTGAATATTGGGTGTCTCAACTATATTCATACTTTTTTTAAAAAAGCAACTGAGATAGATGGTGAAAATGCTTTAATAATGTTGCCCATAGATTATATTAAAAATGTATTTGTTAGCCATTATGAGTAATTATATTTACGATTCTCCTATTCTTTAATTGTTTTAAAAATAAAACAATACATAAGCAGTTAATCACATCTTTGACTAAAAGTTGGAATGATCAGCTTTGGTGAAACTCAAGGTTTACTTCACAAAATCAAAATTAATTTCAATTAAGACAACCCACTAACGTGGGAATGCATTTAAATCCAAAATGTGAGATAGAGATAACAGCACAGCTGTTAGTGCTTACCGAGAGCCCTATGGAAAATCGATGCTCACAGGTGAGGTGACATGGGGAAATACAGACATTGATTTCAGTGTTGTCCAGCTTCTTTCAGGATGTGGTTTTGCAATTTTGGCAGATCAAATAGAATTTAGGAACCTCATGAACTTCAACTATTCACACAATAATGGCTTTTACATCTAGAATAAAGTTAAGCCTTCTTTAAAAATTGTGGTAACTGAGTTCAAAACAGGCTATTAAGAAGCGTACAGATGAGCAATTGCTCAGAACTTTAAAAACTAAGGATTTTTTATTCCTTCATGGGGTTTGGGATTGCTGGCTGGGCCAGCATTTATTGCTCATCCCTATTTGCCCTTGAGATGATAGTAGAGCTGCCTGCTTGAACTGTTGCAGTCATTTCATGTAGGTAGATGCAGAATCCCATTAGGGAAGGAGTTTCAGGAATTTGACAGTGTCAATGAAGGACCAGAATACGGTGTATTTCCAAATCAAGATGCTGAGGGAGGGATGATGGAGGGAACATGCAAATGCTGGTGTTTCCTTGAATCTCCTGATAGAAACTTCCAAATCCACGATTGTCTCAGGAGCATTGGTAAATTTGTGCAATATATCTTGTAAATTGCATTTACTGTTGACATTGAGCTTCAGTGGTGCAGGGTGAACGTTTGTGGATTAGGTACTTGAACGTTGTTGGAGCTGCATCCATCCAGGCAAATGGGAAATATTCCATCAGATTTCTAATTTGTGCTACATAGATGGTGGACAGGCTTTGTGGAGTCAGGAAATGAGTTACTCACTGTAGTATTCCTAGTCTTTGATCTCTTCATAGCCACACTATTTATGTTCAGTTTCTTGATTCCCAACCCCGCTGGATGTTGATGGCAGGTGATTCAGCAACAGTAATTCCACTGGATGTCAAGGGGTGATAGTTACATTCGTATTTGTTGGAGATGGTCATTGCCTGGCACTGTGTGGTTCAAACAGTCACCTGCCATGTGTCAGCCCAAACCTGAACATTGCACAGGTGTCACTGCATTTGAACATGGACTGCTTCAGTATCTGAGGAATCACGAATAGCAATGAACATTGTGTAATCGTCAATTAACATCCCACTTCTGACCTTATGATGGGAGTGTTGGTGGGGGGCTGGGGGAGAGGGGAGATCATTGATAAAGCACCTGAAGGTGGTTGGGTCTATAAAACTATCCTGGAGAACGAGGGTTCTTGTGGCACAGTGGTAATGCCCTAATGTCTGTGTCAGGATGCCTGGATTCAAGTCCCATTAGTTTCAGAGGTTCATCATAACATTTATGAAAAGAATGATTAGAAAATATTAATGCTGAAGAACTCCTGCAGAGATGGTTTAGAGTTATAGAGTCATAGTCATAGAGATGTACAGCATGGAAACAGACCCTTCGGCCCAACTCGTCCATGCCAACCAGATATCCCAACCCAATCAAGTCCCACCTGCCAGCACCCGGCCCATATCCTTCCAAATTATATACCCATATAAATGCCTTTTAAAAGCTACAATTGTACTAGCCTCCACCACTTCCTCTGGCAGCTCTTTCCATACGTACCACCCTCTGCGTGAAAAAGTTGCCCCTTAGGTCTCTTTTATATCTTTCCCCTCTCACCCTAAACCTATGCCCTCTTGTTCTCGACTCCCCAACCCCAGGGAAAAGACTTTGCCTATTTATCCTATCCATGCCCCTCATAATTTTGTAAACCTCTATAAGGTCACCCCTCAGCCTCCAACACTCCAGGGAAAACAGTCCTAGCCTGTTCAGCCTCTCCCTATAGCTCAAATCCTCCAATCCTGGCAACATCCTTGTAAATCTTTTCTGAACCCTTTCAAGTTTCACAATAGGAAGGAGATAGGAAGACTAGAATTGCACACAATATTGCAACAGTGGCCTAACCAATATCTTGTACATGACCTCCCAACTCCTGTACTCAATACTCTGAACAATAAAGGAAAGCATGCTAAACGCCTTCTTCACTATCCTATCTACCTGTGACTCCACTTTCAAGGAGCTATGAACCTGCACTCCAAGGTCTCTTTGTTCAGCAACACTCCCTAGGACCTTACCATTAAGTGTATAAGTCCTGCTAAGATTTGCTTTCCCAAAATGCAGCACCTCGCATTTATTTGAATTAAACTCTATCTGCCACTTCTCAGCCCATTGATCAAGATCCCGTTGTAATCGGAGGTAACCTTCTTCGCTGTCCACTACACCTGCAATTTTGGTGTCATCTGTAAACTTACTAATCATTTTCTTACGTGCCAGATATGATCTCAACCAGTGGACAGTCTTCTCTCTGATTCCCATCCACTCTAGTTTAGCTAGTTCTCCTCGATGCCAGACTTGGTCAAATGCTACCTTCAAGTCAAGGGCAGTCAGTCAGTCTCATTTCAATCTTATACCCTCAGATAAGAGGGCATTTACATTCTAGAATCTACACACCTTTATGAGCAGATAGGTGTACTGTTTCACCCCTACTTATCACATAAGTGTTGCCCTGTTAATTGAAAGATTATTAAATAGAACAGTTTAATACTTTATAACTATCCAACAATTAAATATTGACCAAACAGAACACAACGCAAAATACAAAAATGACCAGTATCTATATAACCAAAAGAATATTTAATTTTAACTTTTAACATGGACATTTACCTGAGTTATCAGTAATCTTCTTCAGAACTATCATTAGTACTGGTTAAACTATCATAATCATCAATGATGGGTTCCATTACTACTTGTTTCTCGTTTCTTCTAATATCTATCAAAGATTAAGAGGAAAAATTAATATTTATGATATTCTTATATTAATTTGTATGTCTAAAACAATTCTCATTCTCGGCATAAAAATATTTTTCTTCTATTCATCTCACCATTTAACCATTTTAACTAAGTACTAGAGCTTGTAATCCAAAGCTCATCTGTTTCCCTTCCATTATCTTAAATTAGAACAGTTTTATATTGAACATCAGATATTCTGAGGTTACTAGAAGCGAGGGACGGTAAATCACTAGTTCTCACTAGACACTGCTTCAGTGTTTAAGTAGGAAAGATCATTTCTAGAATCAAAGCCAAATACTACCTTCTTCAGAAAGATCCATTGATACATTCCAGGTATTTTTTCAATATCCATTCCCATCTAAGCAGTCATTGCAAGATGGTTCATATTTAGTGGTATTCAGGAAGGAGGACTGACTAGCCTGTATTCCATTGATACTCTGTGTACAATTCATCAAAGAACAAAAGGACACAGTGTCCAATCTGATTTTGCAGGGAATTTTCCTATTAAGATTCTTACTACTTATTTATAAATTTGATTGTCATAGAAGACTACAATCCCAATAGGCAATTTACATTAACTGGTTGCAATTGTACCAATATATCTCAAGCTTAACTAATGGTGGAATAGTAGTCAAGGATGAGACTGGCAACAATGTGTGAATTTGAGACTGCTCTGTCCTTTGATTTTCTTCAATCTATGTGCTCTAACATAATATCAGGTACTTTCAAAGTACAGGCTGAGAAGGTAAAGTTGTACATCGTTTTGTATTGGGATTCAATGAGATAGCACCAACCCAATGATGCATTGGTGGCTTATCCGGGCGTAGACAAATTATAATGTCACTGGACAAGTAATCCAGAAGCCCAACCTAACAGTGTGGGGGTAAGGGCTCAATCCCATCAAGGCAGAGGTGGAATTTAAATATAATTAATAAAAGCTGGAATTAAAGCTAGTTTCACTAAAAGTGATGATGAAACTATTGATAATTATCATAAAATATGGTTCATTAATATGCCTTAGGGAAGGAAATCTGCTCTTCTGGCCTGTGATTCCAGGTCCAGACAATGTAAGAAGCTCTTAAATACCCCCGGAAGGCCAGAAAGAAATGGAACTAGATGGGACCAACCAGTGCTGACCTAGGCATCGAAAGTGACAATGACAAACCTGTCTCTGTGAAGTCTTCCTGACCAACATTTGCAGACTTGTGTAACATTTAAAGAACAGACACACAAACCAGTCCAGCAACAGCCTGTGTTAGTCATACTTGCAGAATCATACCTTACAGACAATGCCCCAGTCAAAATCACAATCCTTGCTTATGTCCTTTCCCACAGACAGGTCTGAATCAGAAGTTGCATCGTATAAGACCTCACATTCCTCTGCACTGAAACTCACCTGCCAGGTGTCTGCCCATTTAATCAACTTGTGAATGTCCCTCTGAAGTCACTCAGCATCATTTTCACATTCACTATCTTCCCCTCCTCTATCCTTCACAAATCTTTTACTGTTAATATGTTTGAAGAACATTTGACTATTCATTTTAGCACAGCCTGCCATCCTTTCCTCATATTTCCTCTCAGTTTTCCTTACTCTAACCATAGCCTCTCTTCTGCATTTGACATACACTTCCTCATTTATACTGCTAATATTATTTCAATATGTATCATAATCGTCCTTTTTATTCATTAATATCCTTATCATTCAGGGTATTCTAGCTTTGGATATCCCATATTCATTTCCATGGGTATATGTCTCACTTGCACTCTATTAATCATTCATTTGAAGTCCTCCCACTTTTCATCCACAGTTAGATCCACAAAATGCATTTCCAATTGACCTGCTCTAGTTCAACTTGGAGACCCCCAGAATCTGCCTTTTTCCAGTCTTGAATCTTAATCATTGACTGATTTATATCCTTTTCAAACTTAATCCCAAGGCCTTTTATTCTTATATAAGAAGCAAGAGTGTAACCAGAGAAAAGGTTGGTCCACTAAAGAATAAGGAAAGAAGGTTGTGTGTCGAACCTAAGAAAATGGGTGAGATTTTCAATGATTACTTTATATTAATTTTCACTGAGGAATGGGAGGTAATGAATGCTGCGATTAGAGATAGAAGTTTGTTTACTCTGGATCACATTGACATAAGGAGAGAAGATGTGTTGGGTAGGCTAAAGGATATGAAGGTGGACAAATCCCTCGGACCGGATGGGATCTATCCCAGGTTGCTGAGGGAGGCGAGAGAGGAAATAGCTGAGGCCCTGACAGATATCTTTGTATCATCCTTAAACATAGGTGAGGTGCTGGAGGTTTGCTTATGTTGTCCTCCTGTACAAGAAGGGTAGTAGGTATATTCCAGTAACTACAGACCAGTGAGTCTAAGGTCAGTGGTGAAAAGTTGCTGGAGAAGGTACTGAGGGATAAAATCTATTTATATTTGGAAAATAATGGCTTATCAGTGATAGGCAACATGGTTTTGTGGGGGTAGATCATGCCTTACCAACTTAATAGAGTTCTTTGAGGAAGTGACCAAGTTGATAGATGAAGGAAGGGCTGTAGATGTCATATACATGGATTTTAGTAAGGTGTTTGATAAGGTTCCCCATGTTAAACTAATGAAGAAAATGAAGTCACATGGTATGCAGGGTGTTCTAGCTAGGTGGATAAAGACCTGGTTGGGCAACAGGAGACAGAATAGTAGTAGTGAAGGGAGTTTCTCAAAATGGAGAAAGGTGACCTGTGGTGTTCCACAGGGATCAGTGCTTGGGCCACTATTGTTTGTAATATGCATAAATGATTGGGAAGACGGCATTGTTGGTCTGATCAGTAAGTTTGTAGATGACACGAAGATTGGTGGAGTAGCAGAAAACATAGGGGACTGTCAAAGAATACAGGAGAACATAGACTGGAGGTTGGGCAGAGAAGTGGCAGATGGTGTCAATCCAGGCAAATGTGAGGTGATGCATTTTGGGAAGTCTAATTCTCGAGTGAACTATACTGTAAACGGAAGAACCTTGGGAAAAGTTGATGAGCAGAGAGATCTGGGAGTTCAGGTCCATTGTAACCCGAAGGTGGCTGCACAGGTGGATAGTGGTCATGAAGGCATATGGTATGCTTGCCTTATCAGACAGGGTGGTCATGGTGGCACATCATGTTAAAATTTTATAAGACTTTGATTTGGCCATATTTAGAATACGGTGTACAGTTCTGCTTGCCACATTACCAAAAGGATGTGGATGCTTTGAAAAGGGTGCAGAGAAGGTTTACTAGTGTGTAGCCTGGTATGGAAGGTGCTAGCTATGAAGAGAGGTTGAGTAGGTTAGGATTGCTTTCATTAGAAAAAAAGGAGATGATGATGGGGGGGGGGGGGGGGGGAAAGGAGGAGGAACCTGATTGAGGTCTACAAAATCATGAAGGGTATAGATAGGGTAGATAGAGATAAGCTTTTTCCCAGGGTGAGGGATTCAATAATGAAAGGTGAGAGGAGAAAAGTTTAAGGAGGATATAAGCGGCAAGTACTTTACACAGAGGGTGGTAGGTACCTGAAACACATTGCCAGCAGAGGTAGTAGAGGCAGGCACGGTAGATTCATTTAAGGTGCGTCTGGACAGATACATGAGGAGGTGGGGAGCAGAGGGATACAGATGCTTAGGAATTGGGCAATAGGTTTAGACAGTACATTTGGATTGGCTCAGGCTTGGAGGGCTAAAGGGCCTGTTCCTGGGCTGTAAATTCTCTTTGCTCTTTGTTTAATATTGAACTTTGTGATATTACGATCTCTATTTCAGATTGATTAAAAATTATCTATTAATTCTACTAATTAAAGCTCTAATCCCATTATAAACTCCCCTTTAAACACACATGCAGAAAAAAACAACATTGGTGTTATAGGTGGAGGGAAAGATAAGGCAGTTCAGTCATTCCTGTTCACAGGATTGCTGGGATTCTTGCACTGGTCAGAATTCTGCTTCTCCATCTGACTTCTCCAGAGGCTTTCACTGGTTTGCAAGTGGCATAGGGTGACCAGTTCACTCCAGGTCTCTGATTTATCAATTAACAGTCTGGGCTTTCAACATCTGAAAGAAAGATGGAATGGTTTCCTTCTGGCTTAAAGTGGCTTTTAATGTAGAGGACAGAGAGATCTCCAGGTACCTAATAACCTCTCTGTATCTTGCTCAATGCCCCAAGCTTTCAGCTACCTGAGAACCAATCACACAGTTGCTGTTTATAAACCAATCAGCTACTTGTACCAAATACCAAAGCTCCATTTGTACACAGCCTCATGGCTCAAGTTCATCTGCAACTACACTTTAATCCTTGTTTGAACACCAGCAACATAAACCGTGCTTACCGTGATCTTTAGGTTACTTGCTTTCAAGCATGCAGCAATTCTCCAACCATTCTTGGTGCATAAAACCATTATTTTCTCATTTTATTCCACAATTAAAATTACAGAAAGATAAAAGACACTGTCTTTACACTATCATGTGGCTCCTTAAACAGTTTCGGTTTTTGTAGGCATCCAATTTTTTTCTTCAATTCTATTTATGAAAATGAAAAACTCTCCTTTTTGTCTGGCTTTATTTTGTTTGATCTTGTGTTCCACAAGCCATCCAAAATTTAATATTGCATAAATGTTTGCTCTAAATTGCATATTCTGATTGTCTGCACATTTGTTTCCCCTTGTGTTCTTGATATATATTTTTCCCCAAGATTCACAGTCTGTCAATACCTCCCAGCTGTAATATAGTCAGAAAACTGAGGCTCTCTTCCAATCCTCAAGTTCAAAAGATTAAAACAGCATTTCACAATGACACCTGAAAAATACTACTTCAAATGGTTCTGCAATCCAAGTAGCATGTGTTTACTCCAATTGTTTCCCATGCTACATTCCATGTGGGCTATTAACTAGAACAGGGATTTCAGAAAAAAACAATTAGATTTATCTTATGTGGTCATTCCCAACTCAAAGGGTCTCTAAATTACCTGCTTCAAGAGACCACACAGATGTGGAAAGATGTAGAAGAAAGAAACATATCCAATAAATTATGTGCAAAAGACAAATATGTTGGTTATCATGGTTAAAAGCAAAATTATTATTTTCATTAATGCTAAAACAGGACCAGTGTGGCATTTATATTGTTAATTTCAATGTCTGAACAATGATACAGCTTAGATTTTCTTTTACTTAAACAATCTTACCCCTCCAAATCGGAAGAGTTACATCATCTGCCACTTCTTCGAGGTAGTTGAAATCAAAGGTAACATTTGGATTCTGCAACAAAAATGCATTTGAGATCCATACAGTAAGGGTTATTAGTGATTATGCAGTAAACATAAGTCTCTCAGTTTCAAAGGAAACCCATGTGTTCATTACATACAGTCCTCTGCGCTTTCCTGCAAACAACATACTCAAGGCTCAGCAAGTAGGGAATGAAAGATGGGCACATAGTCAGACTGTAAATAAAACTATTTCAATAATGTAGTACAACAGCACTTCTTTCTGAAGTATTATAATGGGAGCTATGATTCGAAATAAAGATTGATATGGAACAAGAGGAAAATACATTTGGAAAACAGAAGTAAGCAGAAAATGCTAGAGAACAATCAGGTCAGGAAGAATATATACAGAGAAACTGCTAACATTTTTTTTTGATGTGGAGGTGCCAGTTTTGGACTGGGGTGGACAAAGTTAAAAATCACACGACACCAGATTGTTGTCCAACAGGTTTATTTGGAAACACTAGCTTTTGAAGTGCTGCTTCTTCCTCAGTTCAACCACCTTCGAAAGCTAGTGTTTCCAAATGAATCTGTTGGACGACTGTCTGGTGTGGTGTGATTTTTAACTGAGTTACTGTTTACAAGGCACAAGTCAGGAGTGTGATGGAACACTCCCCACTTGCAGAGATGAGTGCAGCTCCAATCACACTCAAGAAACCTGACACCAGCCAGGACAAAGGAGCTGGTTTGACAGGCACCACATCCACAAGTATCCACTCCCTCCAGCACAGACACTCTAGCTGCAGTGTGTACCATTTACAAAATGCACTGCAGAAACTGACCAAAGCTCCTCAGACAACATCCTCCAAATTCATAATGCTATCATTAAGACAGACAAGGGTAGCAGATACATGGGAACACCACCACCTTTGATCTGTGAATTATTTTTTACTCAAGTACTTTTTGCCTCTTAATGTATCTTCATTCTCCTCTCCAATATTAAATTCAGTGTTCAAACCCTCTGTCAAATCAATATAAATCCAACCCATGTCTCTCATCAAGAAATAGCAGACTGCAATCTCCAGTTTACACTTACTTTAGTCATATCCTTGCTGCTAACAACAGAAGTCATAGCAGAACATGGAGTGCTTTCACCCATTTTGAGTGGAAACTCATGATTGGAGGTCAACATGTTCCTGGGCATTATTATTATCAATGTTTGAGAGATAACCACATTATATGTCATAGTATATTATATCATTTCGAACACCCTATAAGCATTTCCTTTACCAATTACAGTTTCACCCTCCTTTTAACAGAGACTCATATTTTTATTACCCAAATGAAAATAGAAGTTGAAAGAAGTGAACAGAAATATTAATAGAAAATTCAACCAAATTCAAAAGCAGCTCTGAAATGGCAACATTCAGAAAAACTGCATTTTGAAACAACTCTTTTGTTGAGACAGTGTTACGCTATTTGAAGCAAGGCAGCTGTTAACACTAAGAACTAAATGTAGGCAGGTATAGATTTTGCTCCAAGTTCTGTAACTTGTTTCACTACAATTACCTTGAATTTCAGCAAACTGCTCCATTCACCTTTCTCTTCTTTGAACAGTATTATAACAGGCTCTTCATTTTTAATTACACATGAGCTCTTTTCCTTTAAAATCCTGCCTTTAAGTTCCAAGTTTGCCAAATATAATTTGGTACCAACACAGGCGCTGCAATTGAATGCAAAGCATCAGATAAAAATCAAAGATAATGATTGTCTTTTTAAGCGATTCACACGCTCATTGACTTTACCTGAATACTACTCTGCAATGACCAAATTTACATGAATGTTCTGTAAAATTCCGCAACTTGACATTTAGCATAAGACGGTCTTCCTTCTGATGCCACTTGATCTCCGGGTGAAAGCTGCAGGATTATATGATCAATGATAATTTAAAGTACAAAATCAATTTCAAAATCTACAATTTTGTTCGAGGAATGAAATTATATTGCACAACTAGGTTGGAGATTTTGAATACTTAATTATCAACATGGCTAACCTTTTAGGATCCATTGTTAATTGATTCTGTCTGTCTTCAGGAAGATTGATAATGCCTGCAATTAAAAATTAGCATAGTCAAAATACAAAATAACAGTTTCCTCCTTTTCCCAATAACTAAACCAACAGATATAGCTAAAACATCTTATGGAACTATGATTTTGTTTTGAGGAGGAGGATGGAGAGAGTTGATACTTCAGTACTATAAATCAAGGAAACTGCTTTGTCCTGGACAGTGTTGAGCGTCTTGGAGTCGTTGGAGCTGCACTAATACAGGCAAGCATCATACTCCTGACATGCTCTTATAGATAGTGGAAAGGCTTTGGGAGCTTCAGGAAGTGAATTACTCAGTGCACAATTCCTGGCCTCTGATCTGCTCTTAAATTAACAGTATTGATGTGGTTGAACCAATTAAGTTTCCAGTCAACGGTAATTCAAAGATGTTATTATTATAATTTAATCCCTAGAATTAAACTCCTTTACCTATAATGAGACCCCCTGAGTATTGATGAGAACTGATGAACAAGGGTCACTTGTTTGCACTGTTCACAGCACCTTGCATCACGTAACAAGTGATTGAGTAGTAATAGACTACTAGGGCAGTAATTGACCAGATTAGTCAATTAGATTCCTCAGTGCTACTTCCAGAAGCTGTCATGGCCCACAACTGTTGCTGCATCCAGTGCCTTCAGTCATTCTTGATATCACATGGAGTAAATTGGATTGGTCAACAACTATGCACTATTATGTCAGGAACTTAGCAGAAAGGTGAAATGGATCATCTGTTTGGTGCTTCTGCCAGAACATGAATGCAAAAGGCGCAATTTGTCTTCTGTACATATGAACTGGGGGCACCTCTCATTGAGGATATTCATTCAGAGTATTTTTTTAAGAGGAGGTAGGACTGTAAAGCTTTGAGCTGATTCGTTGATTGTGGAGTTACTTAGCTCTGTCTATTGCATGATCATTCTGCAGTATACATGAAACTGCTTGAAAATGAAACTGAATAATTATTTTTAGCAATACAAAATAGGCACTTATCACAACTTGCAGGACCTGGAAAGCAGCAAAATAATACACAAAAAGTGTTCGAGGTAAAGCTTTTAAATTTATAGCAAAGACAGAAAATATCAAACTAGCATCATTAATGCTGTATCTCGCCAAGTAATGTTACGGCTCAATATTTCATTTTAAAAATGCATCCATGAAAATATTTCAAGTATGCAGAACAATTTTTACTTCATAACAAACTGAAATGCTATAAAATTATCAACCAAGGTAAAACCATACCTGTATTTTCTTCACAATAGGTTGCATATTGTGGGCAGTGTAAAGTTTGCAAAATGGCCAGTGAAGATTTCAAATTGTTTGCTACTTTATACAAAGCAGTCTTGCTGGTTTTGTGTACTAACAGGCTAAAAATGGTCAAGAAACACTTCGTTACATTCCGATGTAGATCAGACTACAATCAAAGATTAGATCAAGAAAATACTTAAACACATATTACCATAGTGTAACTAAAAACAGCCGTTTTGCATTTTTTTCTTGTTTGCAGCTTCTACAACACCTCCACACAATTGAACAATATATATATTTTATACACACACACACATACATACATATATATATATACACACACATTTTTTTGCAGACGCTGTAACATTACAAACCTGTCAATAGTTGAAACAAGTCCACTCAATACATTTAAATTCAGACTCTGTGGTCTTCCACTGAGGTAACACAAAACCTTCAAAACGTTTTCCAAAACCTAACAAAACACAAATTTGATAAGTATTTGAGCTTTCATCAGCATACTATCTTGTCATATGATCTTAATGTTAACCACTGTTATTCAGTTGAGAACACATGATGATCCATCAGAAAAGAAGTCTTTTGATTGAGACATTAAACTGAAGTGGAATACAAGATTGCACAATATAGAATATTGAGAGTTCCGCAAATATTCTGGTCAAAATGTATCCCTCAACCAACTCTACCAAAATAGATAATTTGGTTATGCACTTCACTGAAATGTGTGGGATCTTGCTATGCATAGTTGTTGTCACATGCTCTTATATTGCAACAGTCATTAAACTTCAAAAGTACTCCTGTTAGATGTTAAGTTTGAGAAATTGAGAAGGGAATTCTAACATTTCCAATATTTCATTGATTATAAAGCATTTCTGAATGTCCCAAGGACATGAACCAAACTACATTCCCCACTCTTCCTTTCAATCTCTCTCTATTCATCAATAAATTGCTTTTTCAAGGCAGATCCAGACTGGATATTCTAGGAGTGATGCAGCTAGTCATACTACTTCTCTTTAAACAAAAAGAGAATTTATTTAAACATTATAGTTCAAACATGAACAAAAGCAAACAGAATTTAACTATTTGAAAACCAACCAACTCGATATAGCAACGTAACTAAGGAGCTATTCCAATTCCCATAACATCCTATAAACACACCCCTTGGCAAAAGGTAAATTCAAACTCAAGTTCTTACAGGCAGGATGACACAACTTCCAAATAGATTTCAGAGAGAAAGTCAGTCAGGAACCACCTGCTGAAGCTTGGAACCTTTCTACACTGCAGCAGCTTCTGACTGTTACAACCTAAATAAACTAAAAAGAAATCTGAACTGGGAGAACTAACTATTCATCTTTCATCGTTAAACCAGGTTCTTGCTCAGATATTTGCGCACCTCTGCCTTTATGACCTCTCTTGAAAGAAACACCAAGGACAAAATAACCTTGTTAAAGGGGCAGCATTGTCACAAGGTTAATTAGAAAAGTACGTAACAAAGCTTGTCTCATGGTGGATAGATTAATTCTGATCATCAAAACAAAGCTGTTGGTCCCAAAGGTCAACTGCCAAAAGTGGGTGTTAAAGTCAAAAAAGTTGCTGGAAGGGGCTAATCATAAAGGGATGCGATTATGTTATTAGTGCAGCAGGGAAGATCTCTGAAAAAAAATGCTGAATGTAGAGCATGAGGGATAGGAGGTTAGGCCTGTGGATTGGAACTGTGAAGTACAAAAGTGGAAAGCAAGAAAACGCAGGGTAAGCTCAGACCAGGGTCTGAACTGTGATACTCCAAGAAAGAGATCATGAATTGTTGAAAGGAACCTTCTTAATAGGAGGGGTTGTCACATTGTAGCAGTTGCAGAAAAAGAAGATAAGATAGAGGGTGTAGTTCGACAAAATCAACAAATAAATTGCATACCACCAGCAGTGGTAGGACTGGTAGGTCTTAAAGGCCACAAACAAAATACAAGAAAATTTAATGAAATATGCCAAATAGCAAGAATTACAAAGCCAGAAAGAATCTGTGATGTCCCTCAGAGATACCAGATAAGGGACAACGATGGATATGCATGGAAATGGTGCTTACTTATGGAACATATAATCTAAAGCCAGGCTAGTGGCAGAAGTTATGAAGATGTTCTTGGTTTTGTTAGCAATTAAACCTTGGGAATGCCGGAGAATTGATATTAAAGCTGCAATTTTGAATGGAGCACATCACAAAAGAAAATTATTCCTTCATCTTTCTAAAAAAAGAGAGGAAAATACAATGGGAACACCTTGGGAGCTAAATAAAAAGTATATTTGGCCAAAATTATGCATCGAGAGTTTGGTGCTTCTAAGTAACTTAATCCTATTTAAACTGGGTTGCCTCTGATTAAAAGCAAACCTTGCCAACTTTTATTGACACCAGCAGGGAGAAATTTACAGGCAATGTTATGATGCCTTCAGAAGATTTTTTCGTGACATTATCATTAATGGGCTTAACTTCAATATTAGAAGTAGGTGGGAAGGCAAGTACTAATGATGACACAAGGAGTCTACAGTAAGATACAGACAGGTCAGGCAAGTGAACAAAATCCTGGCAGATGGAATATAAGTTGATAAAAATGTGAAGTTATACAAGAAGAATGGAAGAACTATTATTATCTAAATTGAGGAAGACTACAGAAAGCTACAGCAGAGAGATTTAGGGGTCATGAAACACAAAACATTAACATCCAAGTTCAGCAGATAATAAGGTAGGTAAAGGGAATGAAGTATAAAAATAGGGAGACCTTGCTAATATACAAGCCATTAAAACTAAATGCAGGCTAGTCGTTGAATACTGTGAATAACTTTGGTCCCCTTATCTAAGGTGAGATGTAATGTAATTGAGGGCAGTGCAGAGAAGCTCATTAGGCTGATTCCAGATGCAGAGGATTTCCTTATGCCATGTATGGCAGAAATGAGAGGACATTTTTTCTGTTAGAGGGTAGTAAATCTCTGGAATGCTTTACTGCAGAGCTGATGAGGCTGAGTCATTAAGTATATTCAAGCCTGAGATAGACAGATTTCATTCAGGGAATCAAGGGTTTTAGGAAACCATGAGATAGGAAACTGGTGTTGAGCCTATTGGGTTAGCCATGATCTCACTGAATGACAGTGCAGACTTGATGGGGCTGATCAGCCCACTTCTCTTCCTACATGTCAATTTTTCTTCATTATTAACATGTCTCATCAATGCAACTATTCTTGTAAACTGCTTCTGTACTTTCTCCAATTCATTCACATCCTTCCGAAAATGTGATGCCTAGAACTCTACACAATACTCCAGATGAGGTCTGACTAGTAATGCGATATAAATTTCAGTATAAAATCTCTGCTCTTGTACTCTCTGCCCTGTGAGGCCTAAAATACAATATGCTTTAATAACTGTTCTTTTCCTATCCTGCCACTTTTGATGACTTAGACACACATACACCCAGCTTGTTCTGCTCGTGCACATTCTTTAGAATAGTACTTTTTGTTTCTAACTGATTCTCCATATTCTCTCTGCCAAAGTGTGTCACCTCACACTTCGCACTGCACTTCATTTGTCACCTATCTATCCACTCATTTATCAATGTCATTTTGAAGTTCTAAACTGTCCTCCTCACAGGTTACAATGCACCCAGGTGTTTAGTGCTTGCAAATTTTGAAACTATCCCTGTACGCAAAGCTCTAGATCATTATTGACTCCTGTGGAACAGCACTACAAATACTCCCCCAGCCTAGAAAATACCCATTAACCACTACTGTTTCCTTTCCCTCAGCCAAATTTTGCATCTGTGTTGCTACTGTCCCTTTTGTTCCATTAGCTCCAGCTTTTCTCACAGTCTACTGTTTAGCATTGTATTGAACACCTTATGGGATGTTCACAGACACATCAAAAGCATTGCCTTCATCAACACTCTCTGCAACCTCTTAAAAGCTTCCTCCAAGTTTGTTAGAAGTGTTTTTTTTCCTACTAATCAATGCTGATTGTCTTGAATTAACCACTATTTTTTCATGTAACTATTAATTCGATCCTAAATGACTGTTTTTACAAATTTCCTCAATTAAACTGACTGTTATTGCTGGATTTATGTTTACAAACTTTTTTGAATAGTGGCGTAACATCTGCAATTCTCCATTCCTCCAACACCATCTCAGAGTCGTGGGATGATTGAAAGATTCTCAGTGTTTCATCAAATTTCCACTCTCACTTCCATGCAGAGGGTGGTGCATGTATAGAATGATCTGAACTACCAGAGGAAGTAGTGGTGTTTGGTACAATTACAACATTTAAAAGGCACCTGGATGGGAAAATGAATAGGAAGGTTTGAGAGGGATACAGACCAAATGCTGGCAAACACGAACAAATTTATTTAGGATATTTGGTTGGCATGGGTGAGTTGGACCAAATGGTCTGCTTCCATGATGTACTTCTCTATGACCCTATGATTCTAATATCCTTCCGTATAACCAGATTTGGTGCATTATCATCTTTTAAGTATTGACAGCTTGTCTAATACCTCCCCATTGTCAATTTTAAACCTTTCTAGTAACAGAGTTTCCTTCGCTGTCACTATAGACTGGGCAGCATCTGGCTAATAGGTAATGATAGAAGCAGAGTATTCATTTGCTCCCCTTGTCCATGCCTCCGGTCATCATATGTAAATCCTCTTTTCTGGTACAGAATTGACCTGATCCTCCTTTCACCACCCTTTTATTAGTTATGTGCCTCTGCAAGACTTTTGGATTTCCCTGGATGTAAGATATCAGTCTTTTTAGAGAACCCCCTTTGTTTTCTTATTTGCTTTCCCCCTCTCTTCTGTAGCTGAAAATGTGTTGCTGGAAAAGCGCAGCAGGTCAGGCAGCATCCAGGGAACAGGAGAATCGACGTTTCGGGCATAAGCCCTTCTTCCTGAAGAAGGGCTTATGCCCGAAGCGTCGATTCTCCTGTTCCCTGGATGCTGCCTGACCTGCTGCGCTTTTCCAGCAACACATTTTCAGCTCTGATCTCCAGCATCTGCAGACCTCACTTTCTCCCCTCTCTTCTGTATTCAGCTTGATTCTTAACTGTATTTTCTCTTTGACACCTGTCACAAAGACATTATTTTTCTATAATTTCTATTTGTCCTGTCCTCCAGGGAAGTCTGGACTTGTTTGCCCTACCTCGTCTGAACCATCTCTGCTTTGAAGTTAGCCCATTGCTCTGTTTTCCCCACACTTGTGGTTTCAGTCTATCTGGCCCAACTCAGTTCTTGCCATATTGTTACTCCCTGCCACTTGATTAATCTTACTTTAGATTGCTCATTACCAACTTCCACCATCATTCTACCTAACCATTGTTACCTAAATGCTACCTCAAGATAACTTGGTAAAGACCACTCAACACACTAGCAGCATCATTAGTGGACCGCTGGTTCGCATCTATGATTCTCTAAACTTTGAGCTTCAAATCACCCCAAGATAAAGTTACTGCAGAGACAAGCAAGGATGTGATTCCTCACGAGGAGGAAATAAGTCATATTTGGCCAATCATGAACCGCTTACGAGACTTTATTTGAGAAAAAGATTGGTAGCATGTAAGATGGGCTTTAGTATGTACACTGTCCTAAATATTGTGACTAAAAGAGAAAGAAATTGTCCTGTTAACCAGTCTAATAAAAAAAGTACTGCATTCAGAGATTATACAAGAGACGAAACAAAAGAGGCTTTATGAGAATAAATAAAAGATATTCAACTAAAATTCCTATTCACGGTATTTTTGACTCTCCAAAGTACCTTTCTTATTAGCAAAATGTACTGCAGCACTATTAAGTAACTTGTACCTTGGGATTTCCCTTCAAGTAAGTTGTCACACGCAACTTACCTAGATTTTTTTCTGCTGCGATTTGTTTGCGCTATCAATTTAGATGGTGAATGCCAGAAACTAACCAGATGGCATGCAGCTTTACAAGTGTTTTGTAAAACTCATGTATGATCTGACAATAATTGGTATATTTTCATTGCCTCTATAACTGTTTCACACAAAATTAAATTAACATCTAATTTTACCTTATCCTTTGAAGATTGTTCAATCTTCGCACAAGGGTGACATATAATCTCTTGCTGTTCAATTTCTTCACAAACTCTGGAAAAGTTGCAGTATTGTGTTAAAAACTACAGTAAATCCCCACATTACTTTGCTTCCTAATGCAGATTTGTTTTAAAAATTGTTTATTCTTTGGGTCTGTTTTTATGATTTTGTGTTGCAACTTTTGTTTTTACCTCATCTTGCTGACCAAATTCAGCTTCATCCAAGATCTACTTTGAGTAAATGAACAAAAATCTGATTGACATGATTCTGCGAATTTCAATGTTGGAACCCACTCTGAAGGACTTGTGCATGAAATAGGATTTAATGTTTTCTTTAAAGTTGAAGAATATTTGGGTAGAAAATCATTGAGGCAACTAAATACAATGTGGGAATAAATATAAAAACATAATGCAGTGCTCAAAGATTGTAATGTTGCCAAAATATTTCTATGGAAAATGCATTTAACTTGCCTCCCTTGGGTAATATGATTTCTGAACCGGAGAAGAAAACATGGCAGAGAGAGTCTGTGAAGTTTAAGGAAAGAGTCAGAGGACCAGACTTAAGGGCTTCTCTGCAGCTGTTCATCGTAAGCTAATCAAATAACACAGTACAGAAGGAAGCCATTCAGCTTATTTATGCCTGAGCTTGCTTTTTGGAATAGCTATCCAACTAGGTGTAATCCCTTCCCCTCTTCCCACAACCTTGCACTATTCTTCCTTCAATTTATACAGTATTTCCTCAATACTTAGTGGCTTATCAAATTTAATAAAATATTTCAGCTAAGAATGGACAATGCTGTACATGTATGGTACAGTATTTCAACTTACACATTTGCTTTTCCAGCTAAGAAATGTCCAAAGGAGTCTTATCTTGTTTTAACATAGGGTGCAATGTTCGAATACAAACCGATCATTCATCAAAGGCTGTGTTATTTAGAATTTTTATTTTCAGGAAGACAACTTTGAGGACTTACTTTATTCTCAAAATTGTCATGTTGATTTTGACTTCCAAAACATCATCAATCATGAAACTGTCTGAAGTAAAGTTATTGAGAAGAGGGCAACCAAAAGACCATGGATTTTAAACTATAGAAACAATAATAGCTATCATACATACAGACCCCAATATGTTCTTGTTTTTTTATTATTATAGTCACTAGTAAATACTAATCAGTGTCATGCTCTCTGCTGACAGCTTTGTGTTTACCTTTGCTGCAAACATTTAACCAATCTTTCTTTAAAAAGATCTAATGACACCAAACTCAATTATTCCTTGATGCAAAGCAATCCATGTTCTGCAATCCCAGTCTCTCTTTTCCATACTGGGTTTACTCCATGGTATAGATTTTTACTTTTCACTTCAAGGCTTGAAAAATAAAATAGGCAAACTTTGTAGATGGCAGCCGTGATTTGGAGAACCGGGGTGGACAAAGTTAAAAATCACACCACACCAGGTTATAGTCCAACAGGTTTATTTGGAAGCACGAGCTTTTAAAACACTGTTCTTCTTCAGGTGGTTGTGAAGCAGAATCACAAGACACAGAGTTTATAGCAAAAGATTACAGTGATACAATGATACGTCGATATACGTATCACAACCATCTGAAGAAGAAACAGTGCTCCAAAAGCTAGTGTTTCTAAGTAAACCTGTTGGACTATAACCTGGCATTGTGTGATGACACCTGCTAAAGTGATTGCCTGAATGAGCTGGTGAGCGACTTTCATGCCATTGTTCTACTGTTTATGCTGAGGTGACACAAGTTAAAGCTCTGTGCTATAACCTGTCCAGTCCCACATTGTACTATGTATTTTCAGTACCTTCAAGACTTGATCAACTCTTTTATGAAATGGGGAAATCATCTACTTCTTGGGAGTTCCATTAGGCAATGGATTCAAATGTCTTGCATATGTGCCATCCAGACTAGATATTATAAAAGCAACTTCAAATGGTACTGCAAATTTGCTGACATCAAGGACTGAGAATCAAGTCTGCTAAACCTTACTATAAAGGCTCAGAAATGAACAGCATCACTCAAGAGAAATGATGGTAAGATTTGGAGTTGGGGCAGGGGAGTTTATTATAATCAGTGCTCATGGAACTTCACCAATTGGTTTCACAGAAAGAGCAAAGTCAGGAATATAGATAGACAGGGGACCAAAACAAAAATCATTGAAACTTAATACTGCAGAAAAATTGCAAGTTCTAACTCAGTAAACTAACTGGCCTAATGGAAATAAAGCAAGTTTAATATATAAAACATACTAATACATAATACATACTAATATATTAGTAATATATATTTTTAATATATAATACATACTAATCCCTTTAAATCTCATTAGCAGAAGACAGAAGAGGGAGAAAAGGGAACTGGAACAGAGAAAAGATGGAGAAAGATAATGGAATCAGAGCTAAGGAAAAAGACAAGGGAAAGAAAGAAAATGAGGAAGATTAATTGGGAGGGATTTAAGAAAGGTGTTTAGGCAGATATTTAGGCAGGGTAGGCAAATTTAAAATGCACTCAAGGAAATGCATTTTTGGATGACTTACATCTCTCTACTTAATTTCAGAATTTCTTCACAGATTGGAAGAAAAGAATGGTAATTCATCGATTACTTCCTTCTAATCTGAACACAAACCTCCTAAACATTAAGATTCAGAGAATTTTCTTCTATTGAAGCTACTATTCTATAAAGGAAGATACTATTAAACCACTCTTTTATACCTGCTAGAGCAAAGAAGTGCATCTAAAGCTCCAAGAATAGCTTCCCACACATTAGTTTCAATTGGCATTTTCAATAATTGGTAAAAGTACTTCAATGCATTGGCATCAATTATAGGAATGCGCAGGTCGGTGTTTTCACTTAGAATTCCAAGTGCAACACATGTGCTTTCCTGCAGTTCTGCACTAGTCACACCTAAAACCAGACAGAGTTAAGAGCAATGAGGAATGGCTTCAACAATCTGGAGAATTTAAATTATAACACTGTACAAGATTGTGAATTAGATGACTAGAATTCTTTATTAGTAAAAACAGATAGAGATTTGTTCTTACCCTGAAGTAAATTCACAAGTACATAAATTCCTTTCTCTTCTTTGATTTCATCCAGATCTCTGCAACAAAATAACTGAAAAATCAATTCTAAAGTATATTTAACTCAGAGCAATTTAAATGATTTGAAATAGTTGAGGTATTTTTACAGAATTAAACTTCGATTATCCAGGAGCAATTTCCATAATTTTATCAGGTAAAATTAACATTGTTACATCGGATGACACAACACAATATAAATGAAGTCAGAATGGAGTGAGTTTTAGATTGTTCCAACCGATACAGACACGATTGATAAATAATTATATTTCTAAACGTTCTCAGACTGTGTTTCTGCATGCCAAGCTGTACAATTAACAAAGGAATGTGCAAGCAATACTGTGGTATTGTAAAGGTCCTGCTGTCATGCCTGAAGAGGCTATAGAACAAAAATATAACATTTATTTGATACTAGTTGTGTAGCTGAATAGATTTGTAGAAGTTGCTGCTTATCTGATTTAATTTATTTTGTTTATGCAGAATGAAGCCTCTTACATTGTTTTCTAACACTTTACTGACTTAAAACCACTTTTATTTTACTGAAGTGTCCAGCAACCCATTTGAAATCTTCAGGGGGATATCTGGTCACATTGTAGAAGCTCGAAGTGAGGATGAGGACATCACAAAATATTTCCAAAGTACATTAAAAAGATTGACAGAATTGGGGTACACAATTTGTCTTGTTAAGAACAAGATTAGAGTCATGGCAAACACAGGTATTGAGAATGTTCAATGAAAAGACATGACAAATGTATATCCGATAATAGAAGTGGAAGTAGGCCATTTGGTCCTTTGAGGAGAAAGTGAGGTCTGCAGATGCTGGAGATCAGAGCTGGAAATGGAAGAGGGGCTTATGCCCGAAACGTCGATTCTCCTGTTCCCTGGATGCTGCCTGACCTGCTGCGCTTTTCCAGCAACACATTTCCAGCATTTGGTCCTTTGAGCCTGCTATTTAATAAGATCATGGCTGACTGCTTGTGTTTCAAATTTCAAATTCCCATATACCTTGCTAACCCTCGATTCCCATGCCTAACAAGAATTTATCCACCAAATACTCCACCTCCTGAGGTAAATAGTTCCAAAGCCCGCAACACTCAGGAAAACACTGTCTCCTCATTTCTGTCTCTAAAAGGGCAAACCCTAATTTTAAAACTATTTAACATTAAGCCCGTGGGCACAGAGACATCAAAAGTAGGAGGGCTCTTGTGGTGCAATGGTAGTTTCCCTACATCTGAACCAAGATGCCCATATTTTAGTCCCACTTGCTCCAGAGGTTTGTTACAGCATAGCTGAACAGCTTAATTAAAAAAAATACTTAAATTAGTGTCCCCTAGATTTGGACTGAACCAGATGAAACATTTTTTCCATGCCTAGTTTGTTAAGACCATTCATTTTGTACACTTTAATCAAGTTACCTATTACTCTTCCAAACTCCAGTGGAAACACGCTCAGTCTATCCAACCTATCTTCCTAACAGGACTTGCTCATTCCAGGTATCAAGTTAGTACTTAAATGCCTCCAACACATTTACATTCTTAAGTATGATTACTTAAATTGTACACTACTGGAGATGTCAAACTGAAATAAAACATCTTTACTTTTACGTTTAAATTCTTCCTGTGATAAAGCAGCTCAGTAGCCTTTTTGATCGTGTGCTGTACCTACACAATTTTCTTTTCCCCCGATTCCTGTACCAAAACACCAAAATCCCTCTGCACTTGGAATTCTGAAGTTGATTTTCACTTCAATAATACTCTGCTGTTTATATTCCTCCTACCAAAGGGAATAACTTCATATTTTCCCACATTATGCATTGCCAGATTTTTTTTCTGCTCACTCATCCTATCTGTATTCATCTGCAACTTCCTAATGTGCACTTCATCACATACTTGCCAAACTCTTATTACTTACTCTTTTCCTTGTTTAAGAACCTGGAAGAAACTCTTGCTATCAGTTTTACATTTCTAGCCAGCTTTCGCTGATACTTGAATTTCTTCCTGCCTTTCAGTCATTTTCTACCATTCTTTATATTCTGACCAATCATCAGAGCCTGTCACTCATCTCTGAATAGCCATGTGCTTTTTCCTTAAGTTAACTACTTTCAGTAACTTCTCTAGTTAACCTCAGATGGTGGGCCCTCCCTTAAGAGAATTTTGAAATATCTCTCAAATGTCTGCCACTGTGTTTTTGTTGTTCTATCCCCTAGCTTAGTATGTTAGTTCAATTTAGTTGGCTCAGAGTTTTACTTATTTAGTTTTGAAACACCAACCTTAGACCCACTCTTCTTTCCTTTCAAACTGGATGCAAAATTCAATCACTATGCTCTCTGCTACCTACAGGTGCCTTAACTCAGATTGTCAATGAATGCTGTCACATTACACAACGTCAAGTCTAATATGGCCTGCTCTTTGGTTGATTCCAAAACTTGCTGCGCTAAGAAAATTCCCTCAAAATGCCTCCAGTGAACCCCTCATCCATGCTACTACTGCCAATCTAAATTTTCCAATTTATATGTAGAGTAAATTCATCTATGAATCTTGCTGCATCTTTATCAAAATACCCAATATTTCTTTGTGTATATTTTGTCTCACATTGTGGTACCTTTTGGGGTCCTGTCGACCACACTCCCCTGCTGTTTCTCACCATTCAAATCAATTTTACATCCTAATCTCCAAAGTAAGATAATTTCCAACCATTGAACTAATGTCATCCTTGAATAACAGTGTTATGACTCCACTTTTACCTAGCTTGTTATTTTTTTTTAATGCTTCTCAACATAATGATCCAATCCTAGTTATCCTGAAATAATATCTGAAATAAATAAACAAACAGTTCATTACAATATACACTATCAATTTACCAGGTTATAAATGCTAAACACATTCAGATACAGATCCTTTAGTTTTGTCATTTAATTGTCTTTGTAATATCTAGTCTTAATGGTTGGTCTATTACTGTATCTGTTTCCCTCGAGTCCTTCCTGCCATTCTCTGACCCTGATTTTCCATATTACTATATTTTTCTTTTACCTTACTCTACTCTTCGATATAAAATCCAGTCTAATTAAGTTGGTCGCAAGAACATTGGCCATAGCATGAATCAGGTGCAGAGTGCCCCAATGGTAAGACCCACTCTTTACCTGGAAGTTAAACGGCAAACCTAAAAGAGGTCCTTGGGCACATTATTTACGATGGTGTGCGACTAGAATCATTACAAAGACAAAAAAAAAGAAAATTGAACTCATCACATGTATGGATGGCTTTGCAATGAGTACTATTTTATAGTGAATGGACGTCATCTTGTAACTGCATGTTCTAGTCATCAAGGATATAATTTTTACCTTAATGTAGAAACAAAGTCTAGCAGGAGCACAGTGCTACACTGTTTACCGGCAGCCTCTCAGCAGAAGTGGAAACGACCAGTACTTCAAGATGCCAAGTCACAATCACCACCCCTCTGGCTGCAGTTCATCTTGAGGTATTTCCTCTTCAGTGTTAACCCAGCAGCTGAGGCTTCTTATTAGTTCAAATATTTAAATGCATTGAGAGTATATCTCAAGATTAAAGTATCCTTTATCTTCATTACCAGCAACAAAGCATTTGTTCTCCCTGCTCTGCAGGATCTCCTATTCAGTCACTAATTTTGAGTCTGCATGCCATCCTTAACTGGATATGAGCACACCCGCTATCCATTAATTGTATAATCAAGGCAAGATCATTGTTATCTGGCTGCTCCCAATAGTTCAGGATCAGGGCACTAATTTAATTTGACAAATTAGCATATTTTGAAACAAACTTAAATGTGCTCAGATTCTCAGCCAATGGAGATAGCCTAATATTTAAAATGATCTTACCTTACTTGCATCCTGATCAAATGAGCTTTTGCAATTATTACATCAGCTTGTTCTTTTGGAAAAGTCAGGAATCTGAGCAACCTGCATAGGAAATGTAAACCTGATTCTGATGCACTTTCTGCAGAATATTGTAGCACATTGTTTTGGAGTTCCTCCACTATTGTGGTTCTTAATGATGATGCTTTAAGATAAAAAAAACAAATATGCTCAGACTGGATTCTTTTGCAAGAATCTAATGGAGCAAGGCCATCCATTTACATCGTTTCATAAAACAAGTTATTTGAAATTACAAATAACATTTTATTGTGTAATCCTGAAAAAAACTAATCATTTTAATTACCAGGGATTCCCACAGGTCATGCTCCCCTGCTCTAAAATCAAGTTCAGTAATCTAACAGAATTGACTAAAAGCTAGTCGATCAGAAGAAAATGCAATTTAAAAAGCTAATGGCCTTTTTCTCAAAAGTCAAAATACAAAGAAGTGAAAGGGATGGTACAGTTAAATAAAGCTCAGTTTAGGCTTTTGGAGCAGTGCCCAGTCCTAAGTACTTTCCATAAGGAGGGGTATATTAGCTTGAGGAGCAGCTTATCACAAATTCCCATAATTATGCTACAGCTAAAAAGGCTAATCTTACAATCTAGTCTTATAAGTTAAGTGATGGTCTTGCTTAGTGCTTAAATTGATTTTAAAAACTCTAGGAGAATCCAAAACATGAGGAAATGATTGAAAACCACTTAAATTGTGGATAGGAAACACTTTAAATGAAGATGGTGGGAAACTAGAACCCTTCACTCCACCCCTAAGAAGTGCTGTTTAGGCTCAGTAATTGAACAACTTCAAACCTCAAATTGACTTATTGTTGATGGCAATGTAGGTGAGGGTTAAAGAAACAGCTAAGAAGAAAGACTTAAGGTTTAGATCAGTTATAATCCACTCAATAGCAGCAAAGGCCTAGGAGGGCTGAATATCATTCCTGTTCCTGATTTATAAATCATATCGATGAGCAATACCATATGAAATGTTGGGGAAATAGCCTCACAAACATGAGTTTGGGCTGGTTTATTAACAGTAAAAATATTTCTTTGTGCAGATCTAAAGTTTATTCAGAATTCAAAAATAGAATATGTGATTCCTATGTTTTGATATTTCCTTTGATATGGTAAATATACCTAAGGGCTTCAGAGTACTATCAAACAAAATTCAACACCAAGCCGCTCAAAGATATTAGCGGTGGTGACCAAAGTTTTAGTCAAAGATAGGTTTTTAAAAAAGCATTTTAAAATGTGTCAACAAAGGCTGAGGGAGAGCTAATTTTGATCAATAAGCTGAGGTAATGGATGAAGAGGACATGGGCAGTTGAGATTTGAAGGAGTTCAAGTTTGCAGAGGCTTCAAGGAAGACCAGCCAGGAGAGAATCAGAATACTCAAACATCCAGATAACAGAGAAGGGCTTCAGGACCAGATGAGGTGAGGCAGAGGCAACAATGAGCTTCTTACCAAATCCCTGCTTAACATCCTCTTAAAATTACGACTTCAGCTCAATATTAACTTTTGCGATGCTGATATAATAGTACAGGACTTAGCAAAGTGAGGATTGAGATGCCAAGTGGGGATCGGAGCTAAAATTTTGGGGTCTTGAGCTGCAAAGTAGCATTGTCACTGTACAGCTCCGACTGAGATAAAGCAGCTGTGAATGCTCTCCAACAGACACCTGCTCTCAGGCCCTCAACTCACTTTCAGTTCTCACTGAGTGGTTGGAACAATCTTCAATCTTTGACATTGAATCATAGTTGGAAACAATTTGGGATGCATTGCAATAGTATATAATAAATCATATATTAAGTGAATTTCCTTTAGAAGAAAGTTGCATTTGGCCAACATTTTAAAATTTTCAACTTAAGCCAGAGTAGCTAACTAATTTTATAGCTATATGTGAGCATCACTTACAATTCTGATCTCCTAAAAGTGCACAAACCAAAGAACAGAGGTATGAAATGTAGCTGGTTTCTTTACTTTCCACAACTTCTTCTGAAAACAATTGGTTTAAAATTGCAGGTGGCCCGATGCCTTGTCCTTTAGATAGCATCTGTTCTGCCAGTTTTTCAGAGCCAGCATTAGAGGGATCTCGCACAACAACATAATAGCATATGGTATCAGCTACAAAGGAAAACAAAGTTTTCAAAGTACAAAGGGAATAGTTTAACAATATATTAATATAGCATTTCTCTGTAGACAACAGATCATATTTAAAATAAATTGGCTAATCGATGCTACAAAGTGATCAGGGAAATTTTATAGAAGCATCTTAAACTAATTACACAAGATTCAATGCTGGAGCCTCGACTCTTCACAGAATAAGTGAACTATAAAAATAGAAAAGTTCTGAGGAACATCTCTAGATGAGAGGAGGTAGTGACAGTCCTTGAAACAATAGCTTGACATTCAGTGGTGGAGAATGGTCCAGGGAAAATAACATTAGTGTCTAAGAGTTGGCAGTCAGTCTCTGCAAGGAAGAGATTGTTATACAAGATGACAACAGCACAATGTGGCTTGCAGGTTTGATTAAAAAAAAGTCAGGAGAGAAAGGAAGCAGCACGTTCAGAGTGATGGAAGTCCGTAAGTGATGGAAACAAAAATCAGGGTGGCTTCTGTGACACTGACAGTTTTCAATGACAAAATCAAAAATGGTAAGAAACCAACAGGATGGTGATTGATCCAGGTTGAGAAACAGTAGAGATGGCCGAAAAGGTCTGTGGAGCAAGTAGAAGACTCTTGCCCCAAAAAGGTAGGTCCAGAGATGAAGGTGACAAAGAGTTTAACATGATGCCATGCCTGAAATTCAGTGCATTGGATAAAGGAAGGAAATAAGAAACTAAGTTGTAAGAAGGACAGTGCATCTACAAAGAGATAGGTTTAGTGAATGGGCAAAAAAATTGGTTGATGGGGCATAATGTGGGAGAAGAGATAAATGAAACATTTAAATGGACAGATGCTTTTTTTTTTTAAAAACTCCTTCGTGGAAAGTGGGAATTACTGCTAAAGCTAGCAATTGTCCAATCTAAATTACCCTTGAACTAAGGGCTTGCTATGCCATTTGAGAGAGTGTTTAAGAGTCAATTACATTGCTGTATATCTTGTGTATTATGTAGACCAGACCAGGTAAGAACAGCAGATCTTTTGCCCTAAACCCTATCAGCAAACTAGATGGATTTTTACAACAGTCAAAATTATGGCTATCATGGTTACCATTATTGAGCTTAGCTTTACATTTCAGATTTATTAAATTAATTCAAATTTCAGCATCAAAATCCAACAACAATTATGCAACAATCTCCCCGAGAGACTGGGGAATGCTGCAACACAGGGCAGCCTGGCTGTGCTTGAACAAAACGTTAAGGTATACATACAGATCAAGAAATTAGGAAGGCAAACCGAAAGTTTAACACATTTTGCAAGGAAACTGGAACATAAAAGCAAGCCTTAATAAAGCTGTATAGGACAGTGGTAAAATCACAACTGGAGTATCATGTACAGTTTTGTCTCCTGACTTAAGTAAGGATACAACTGCATTGTAAGTTGATCAGAGAAGGTTCACTAGGCTGATTTCCATCAATAAAAGATAGTCTTATGACAAAAGGGTAAATACACTGGAACCGTTCTAACTGGAATTTAGAAGAATAAAGATGGTTATGTTGAAACATACAACATACCAAAGAGTCATGATCGGACAAATGCTGGGAGGATGTTTCTTCTCATAGGAGAATCTAGGACTAGGCACAGTTTAAAAATTGGGGTCTCTCATTTCAGATGGGTTTGAGATATTTCTTTACAGAATGTCATAGGAATTCTCTTTCACCGAGAACAGTGGAGGCTGGGTCACAATATGGATAGGATTGAATCAGACAAACATTTGATCAACAGGAGTTAAGAATTATGGGGCAGCAAAGTAGAATTTGCCTCAATCAGATCAGCCATAACCTTAGTGAATGATGGACCAAGTGACCTACACCTGCTCCTATTTCTTATGGTCTAAAGCTAAAGTTTTTCTCTTGGGAGTAGAGGTGATATGATAAAAGTGCACAAGATTAATGACATGTTTAGATAAAGTAAACAAGGACAAATTTTCTATTAACTGACAGCTTGACTAGGGTACACAAATTTCAGATTTGGGGCAAGAGGTACAGAAGGGTGAGGGGAGATAATGAAGAACATATTTCAGGCAGTGAGTGGTAATAATCAAGAACTCATAATGAAACTCATAATAATCCAGAAACTCATAACTTCCAATGAAAGCGGTGGAATGGAGTGATATTGACTGACAACTCACTTCCTCCAATAGTGGTGGATGTGGAGATAATGAATTCAAATGAAAATGGGACAGGTGCATTTACAGAAAATAAACAAAGTGTAATGTTCTATAGAGAGTCAGCATAGGTTTGATGGGTTGGATAGACTAATTCTGCATCTTTATGACTTTTGATAATGATTGTTAAGTTGCGCACAATACATACCCAAATTTTGCCATGTCCCCACTGTATAAGGCTTCTGATCTCAAGCAACAAATTTGAAAATATGAACACCAGCACTTCTACGTTCTCTCCATCCCAACCTTGGGCAAATCTGGAGTGAGAGTTGGACAGCATAGAGACAGACTCTTCCGTCCAACTCATCCATGCCAATCAGATGTCCTAAATTAATCTAGTCCCATTTGCCAACATTTGGCCCATATCATTGTGAACTTCCCAGCTAATATCATGGAAGTACTTTCACCACATATACTACAGAGGCCTAAGCGCACATTAACATATTGTCAAGGGCAAGATACCAGCATTTAGAGCAGGTATATTTTTAAAAGTAGTGTCCATCTTCAAATAAATCTATTTGCATGCTAGGCTATAGAGAAGGTAATTTTTGTATGCTCCAGAGACCAACACGAAAGCGATTATTTTCTTCATTTTTTTCATGGGAACGAGGGTGTTGTTGGCAAGGCCAGTATTTGTTGCGCATCTTTAATTGCCCGTGAGCTAAGTGGCTTCCTAGCCCATTTTGGAAGGCTGATGAAGGACTTTTGCCTGAAACATCGATTCTCCTGCTCCTCGGATGCTGCCTGACCTGCTGTGCTTTTCCAGCACCACACTCTCGACTCTGATCTCCAGCATTTGCAGTCCTCACTTTCGCTATTTTGGAAAGCAGCTGACAAACAACTTTATTGAGAGTAATAACAGCAAACTTCCTTCCTTAAAACGACGTTAGTGAACCAGATGATATTTTATGACAATCAATGGTCGTTCATGGTCACCAGCTGCTGTGGTGTAATTTGAACCCATATCAGAAAATCAGCCCAGCCCTCTGGAATGATGAGTTCACAGCATCCAAACCAGATTTATAGCAAAATTCCCACAATTCTCGATTACTCAGCAATTCTTCATCTTTGAAAACTTTCAGAAATGTAAAAGTTTTTACTTTAAAAATTACAATGTCCAATTCTACAATGAGAACTTGAAGTTTCAGTGTTAATGGCCAGTTGAAATTTAACTGGAGCCGTGGACCAAAAAGCATATCCACATATTGGATTGATGAATACCTCCCAATGCAAATTTCTTTTAAAAATTAAAAATGTTTTTATAAACAAATAATTTAATTCTGGGAACTGAAATTGCTGAAATAACAGCTTTTATATTTTCAGATACCATTAATAACAACTTACTTAGATCATTTCTACTTTGTTCAATTACTTTCACTTGGAGTTCCTTATCCTGCAAAGAAGTGCAGGACCACTCTTTAATCTCCTGACTGCAGAGTTTTTCCATGGGCTCCACACCAAATAATGAACAGCAGATGGCCTGCAATACCAAGATAATCAAGATTAGTTTCATTAATCCACAATCATAACCACATTTAAAACTGGAAGGCCACAGTTAAGCAATGCAATGACTTCAAGATTAGCACTACAAACAGATTAAAGGAAAATTAAAACAATTGATCATAAAAGGACAGTTAGGTGCATGTAAAATTTGTCAACGTAGTAATGCACTCCTATTGAACACTTGGACCAAAGTGGTTTACAGGAGCTGTTAGTCCACATCACAATCTTCACTTCCACCATCATCTGAGGCTGAAGTAGACTGAAAGTAGTAAATTCTAAACAGCATCTTAAAGTACAAGAGACATGTAAAAAGGTAATTCCAGAGCTTAGTGTTAACGTAGCTGCAAACATAGCCATCCGTGGTGGTGCAAAAGTCATCAAGGTTGTAGAAAAGGCCCAAAATTGAAGAAATGGAAGAGTCTTGGAAGGTTTGTCGGGAAAACAACAAAACCATAAGATGTAGAAGCAGTATGGAGGGTTGGGGAAACGACACCCCAAAATAAAAACTGAGGAATTGCTAAACTGGGAGATGATGTAGGTCAATGCGTACAATGATGAGGTGCGAACAGAGTTTAGTGCAAGCTGAATATGACTGCAAATTTTTGCATGTGTTTAAAGTATACAGGAAATGAAAATATTAAAATGTCTGCCAGAAGAGCTTTAGAATTGCCAATTTTAAAAGGTTAAAAAAGTACAGATGAGGGATTCAGAAGCAGATGAACTGCATTAAGGCCAAAGATGGGAAATGTTACTGTGACAGAAGAATGTGGCATTCAATATGGAGGAATATGGAGTTAAAAACTCAGCTTAGGATCAAATAAAATGTCAAGGTTCCGAACAGTCTACTTCAATCTTCACTTCCACCATCACCTGAGGCTGTGATGTGGACGAACAGCGATTCTTTCTCAATGTTTATTGGAATATAGATGTCAAGCAAACAACAGTCAATTAGACAGTGGAAGGTGTCAAGAAGGATGATTAGCACGTCTATGCTGATAGCATTCAATTACATGGAATTGAATGTGATTTTGATGATGCCATGAAGGATGGCACATAACTGAAGTGTGGGGAGAGACAGAACTCAGCGAGCTATATAAATACCATTGCTAGAAGATCAGGTCAGAGACAAGCAATGCTGAGGTGAGTAACTCATTTCTTAACTTCCAAAAGTCTGTCCTCCATCTACAAGGCATAAATCAGTAGTGTGATGGAATACTCCCTTTGTTTGGATTATTGCAGCTCCAACAACACTCAAGAAGCTTTACATCATCCAGGACAAAGTAGTCCACTTGATCAGCACCACATCTACAAACATTCACTTCCTTCACCAGTGACAGTCAGGAGCAGCAGTGTACTATCTATAAGACAAACTGCTGAAACTCCCAAATCCACAACCACAATCATCTAGAAGGACAAGGGCAGAAGATACATGGCAACAGTACCAACTGCAAATTATTCTCCAAAGTGCTCACCATCCTGGCTCAGAAATGGATTGCAATTCTTTCAGTATCATTGGTTAAAACTCTAAAACTCTCTCACTACTAGTATTGTGGGCATACCAAAGCAAACAAACTATAACAGTTCAAGAAGGAAGTTCACCACCACATTCGCAAGGACAGTGAAAGAAAGGGCAATAAATATTGGCCAGTCATCAAACCCCACATCCCCTGAATGAATAAGCAAGTAGGGAAACAGATAGGGAACTGCAGTTCGTCTAGAAAATAGAGGAAACCATTAAGAGGGAAGTGGTAACACGAAATTTTGAAAATCATGATTATGCAGAGTCAAATGTGGTTTTATGAAGGGAAAATAGTTTTTTGACAAATGTATCACTTTTCAGCACTTAGTAGCAGATTGACGAAAACATATATATGGATTTTCAAAAGACATTCAGAAGGATATAATACAAAAATCAAGGGTTATGGGGTGGTTAAAAAGAAAAACACAGTAGGAATAAATAAGTCATCATCAGCTGGAAAGACTATTATTAGGGTGGTGCACATATCAGTCATAGCTGTTTTTAATTGGAGCTAGTCTAAGGGCTTTTGTGGTGCAGTGCAGAACCTGGAGGCTTGGGTTCAAGTCCTACCTGCTCCAGACATGTCTTAAAACATCTATGAACAGGTTGATTAAAATATCTATAGGACAAGTGTAAGGGCTTTCATAGTGGTAGCATACCTATCTCTGAGCCAGGAGGCCTGGGTTCAAGTCTCATTTGCTGCTGAGGTGTGCAGTAAAATCTCTGGACTGGTTGATTAGAAATGTCTAATGTACCCATGTTTTGTGACAAAGCAAAGCTGAATGTAAATAGAAGTTTTCAAAAAAATGTAAAAAGCCTGCAAAGGGACACAGACTGCTTAAATGAATGGCATGAAGGTGGCAGAAGGAATATAATGGAAGATGAGAAGTTTCTTCATTTGGAAGATTATGAACTTTCAGAATTCTGTAGCCCATAGAACTGTGGAAGCTAAGTCGTTCAGTGCATTCAAATCTGTGATCCATGGATACTTAAACCTTTAGGTACAAAAAAGCTGAGGTTGCAGATCAGTCATGACTTTATTGATTGGAAGATCATGCATGAAGAGCTGTAAAAAAAACTTACTCATATTTCTCTTTCTTCAGTTCTTATGCAAAATATGATTGTGATTGCAGTTGGTTTTAACGTGTTAAGAATTATGGCAGAGTTGTGGGAGTCCAATAATTCTAGATCGAAAAAGGCTTAATTTCTCTTACAAGGGTCAGCTTAGACTCTATGGGCTGAATGGCCTGCTTCCACATGTAGCGATTCTATGATACTATTCTAACCAGACTTTGCATTTCATATCTGAACGGGCAGGTCTGTAAAATTCCGGAGCACATTTCATAATCATCTAGCTTGATGGTTCATTGATAGATTTATCAATCCAAATCCGTCACTATAGGCTAGGCTATCCAGCTCCAGGTACTTTTGAAAATTAATACTGTAATAAATGGCTCTTGCCAATCTACATAATGAGAGGCTGCAAAGATTTTGCTGTTGAACTCCCAGCACTTCTTCTATGTAGGGTTTCTTAACTTTGGTTCTGTGTCTGAATTCTCTGGACTTTGATACGTGCAACATGCTTATACACAGAAAGGTTTTATCCACTTCAAGTTGGGCAAGGAGAACTCTGACAGATCCACATTCATGACATCCTCGATAACCAAATGTACTTATTTATGTCTATCTCATTGATGACAGGACTTGATTCATACAATAAACGGTTTAAAATACAGATACATATGCAAAATATTCATTTCAGCATTCTGTTTAAATGAACAACATTTAGCTTCTTCCTCCCTATGCATACCATTCATCATTTCCAAGCCAGAGTCTGCTCGGTGGCCAGTTGAATGATGAGCATTCACTAATTTGAATTAACCACAGTCACTTGAGAGTCAAAGACTTAGAACACAGATCAAAAAGTTCAACACCTCATTTAATACTAACACGATGTCAGAGCATAGGTAATTATCAAATAGAAAGTGAACATCAATAGGGACACAAGCTCATTGAAGAAATTATAGAATCGAGCACAAAGTGATAATACATGCTCTAAAAAGGACTGGAAAAGATTGATAAAGTAATGAGAGCAGTTGAGCAGCTCATGAACAGTATGCACAAAACTCTGGCAGATCAATGTTAGACTAATTTTGAAAAGATGTATAGTGTTGGGTCCCCAAGGCCTGAAAGAGATTGTAAATTCCTTTAAATTGATCTATACTTGCTTCTTTAATCTTTAAAATGGAAATTGCTGATTAAATCATAGCCACCAATCACCATTTGGCAAAATTCTGGAAATTTCCAGCAGGAATTACAAAAGAACAAATTCTAAAACCCTGGAATGTCATACCCTTAAACTGTGTGGCGTTGTAGTCCACAAGCACAAAAGACCAGCACACAAGGTTTCCTTTCCAGTGCGTATGCACATGCATGACTGGTGACGATTATCCCCAGTTGAATGTAGTGATCGAACCATACTTTTGTTTTAACCGTTAAGGTAGTTTGTTGTGGGATATCTAAAAATTGTATTTGCCAAATAGAGTTTGAATGAACACACTACAGCCTATCTTGAATGGAAAAGAAATGAGAAATTAGTTTAAAAAACCTCAGTCTGTGGACAAGAGCAAATTATAGCAATCCAATCAATTTCTCTCCACTGTCCATAATAATAGCAAGGCACGACATAAAGACAATCTTGTTGAAGTCATGCTTCATGATGAATCATCTCACCATCTCTAAACTTGACAGAAATAATGAGAGGCTCTTTGATTTACATTCACACTGCAGTATTGTGTACAGCTTTGATGCACTATTTAGAAGTGATTTAAATTATATTTACCTGCAATTTTATTGGAATAATTCTCTCTTTATAAATGCTGTTATTTAAACTGACCTGAAAAGGAAGCTTAAGGGCATCTTTCAATAGTGGTTGAATGTTGTTCAAAGAAATATAGCTGCATGTTCCAAAATCCATAAAGAACACTTCATAAATCCTTTTGGAATCAACAATTGACAAGATCTTCACTCGATGCCACCTAAAATTGAAAGGAAATTTGATAATTTTCCAAATTAAGAAAATGTTCGAAACACTGCCATTCACAACCAAGAGTAAAAATTTTCACTCCTCAGCATCTGTATCCCATTATCATGTCCATGTGACTACATCAACTGCTAAGAACCAAGAGCTGCACAGCCAATGAAATTTGGCAGATGCAGCCCACCACCAGAGATCATGACGAATCCACCATTACAAGGCAAGTGCCCAGAAGAGCAACTCTAATCAGGAGAGGAAAAGAGAAGTTTGGAGAAACAAAATCAGTCGATTGTAGCTTTTGAATTGCTCCTCTTGCTCTGGATGGTAATTTTAAAAACTGCAATACCTTGGTTGTTGGGCTTCAAAAGATTCACATTGGAGGGAAAACTACAGCATTTCTCCCTTTTAAGCCAAGTTAAATTGCAGCTCAAGCCTCAATTATGTTCAGAACCAGATCTGCACATTTACAGAGCACTTCACTCTGCCAACGACAAACTTAAGCATGTTCATCCTGAGGTTAAAGATCTCCACAGCACTGTCACTTCAATCCTCTAATTTGCTCCAACTGCCTCTAACACTACAATCCTACAACGCCATTCTGACTTTTGGTGCATATATTTTATGTTGTGATGTGAGTTGGGGTTTAGTGATGGTTGCCCTGGGGCTGAGTGTTGAAATCCCACCGTCCCAAATTCAGTTCATAAAATCTGGAATTGAAAGCTTACTCTTACTCATAGTGGCAGAAATTGCCATTGATTATCATAAATCTCATCTGGTTCAATAATGTCTTGGGAAGGAAAAATGGCCCCTTTCTCAATCTGGTTTACATGATTCTCGATCCACAACAATGATGGATTCTAAACTGCTCCTTGAAATAGCTTAGAAAGCTAATCACATCAAGGGCAATTAGGGATGGATAGCAAATATTAGTCTTGACACCCATGGATGTTGCAGATGAATTTAAAATCCATTTGATTGGGCATTTTAGAAATTGATGAAATTGAAAACAATTTAAAAGTTGGCAAATAATCTCCCAGTGGCAAATTAGGGAGTGCAAATACATGTTTTAGCTATTCTTGCACTTCTCCATTCAGACAACCGTTGTGTAATGTTAAAGGAAGATGATCTATAAGATAAACAACTCCCAGATGTGAATTTGAACAATGTTGAAGACTGAAGGGAGAACATTTGGGAGCTGTTTTATAAATCGAAAATATGATGCTGGAAAAGCACAGCAGATCAGGTAGCATCCGAGGAGCCGGAGAATCAATGGTTCGGGCATAAGTCCTTCATCAGCAATCTCTAGCATCTGCAGTCCTTACTTTCTACTAGCTGTTTTATAAAGCTTGGATAATGTGGGACAGTTTTCTGCCCAAGAACAGCACTACTGAAGGAAATGCCGAGTGCTACTGAAGTATAATGTTTCTTTTTTTGTTCCTTTCTATTCCCCACATTCCCTATTCTTAATTTCTTCGTCAGGTAAATACGTGGCTTGTTCCATTTTTAAAATGACAGCAAGCATTCTGGTTTTCTTTTATTGGTCAGGACACAAACATCTTTTTATTTCCCGCTCTTCTTTCACAGGTCTCCATGGCATTGTGGATAAAACAGAAAAATCTTATGGTAAAACTTTCAGGTTTTCTTACAAAATCCATAAAGAACTAATCAGAGGGTCTAAAACTCATCCTTGAGATTTTGCTGATAGCTTTAGTTGTGCTAATTTATTGTATGTGCAATAATGATTGAAAAGTAATGACACGAGACCTATTTTCTTGTTGACAAGATACAAAAGAAGCTAAGATACTAGATTCAGAATAAAGTCCTTGATAATTACCTCTTTTCTGTTTCACAGAATGCCAAGCACAAGTCACCAACAGTTGGCATGGAAGTATTGAAAATAAATGTTTTCTTTTCCATAACTTTTTGGTTAATTTCATTTTCGAAAGCACAAAACCTGATGGTAGGGAAAGACGGTGTTTAGTTTTTCACCTTTAGCGTTTCATTTGATTTCAGATACAGCAGTGTGAGAGAATGAGAGATAGAAAATTAGATGGTAAAACATTTCAAAAGCTTTACAGAACTCGAATAACATGAAACATATTTACTCACGCTTCCCTTGTTGCCACTAATTGCACATGAAATTTCTTTGGACTAGAAAATTCAGAAATGACAACTGAATGGTAGTTTCCATCATTCTGGAGAGTGACATGTTCTAACTTGTTATCATAATGTAGCCTGTAAAAGAAAGTTTGATGTCACAGATGCACTAATAGAAGTGCACTAAGTAACCTTTACAGATCATACTGCATATCAAAACAGGATGTGGCTTTTATTGTATTATACTTCCTTTTAATGAGTTCCTGAACTTAACCGACTTGTTATAGAGAAACTTGGATTTGAAAAGAACAAAATGGATGAATCTATACCACATTTATATACATACTTGAAGCTAGTGAAAAAGTACACAAAGAATGAACAGCCAACAAGTTTTATTTTTAAGTTTACTTTCTTAGCCAGACAATGGGTAATGTCTCAAAGAACATGAGAAAATAATTTGCAAAAAAAAAAAACTGGGGGCAAAAGTTTAGCAAGCCATCTTACCAAAAAAAATTTTAAATAACATGTACACAGAAGAGTTTTCTTATTTCACTGAGTGACACACAACCTCCACAGTTTGATTTAGCAGCTTTCATGTTTCAGTCACCTAGTCAACAAATCTGGAATAATATATGACCAACAATTCGAATGGGACGTGATTTCAGACTTTGAGACAATAGTATTCTAACCAATGGCAGCTTTAATGGATTTGTTCAACTGATAAAGGATTATTTATATATCTTCACTGTCAGTATGTAGCACAGGGCACATAAGAGAGTCAGAAAGAGGAACTAAGAGAGAAATACAAGAGTAGTCATGTCTTGTGAAAGGAAAGACTATGCAACTCCCAGATCAACATATCAGTTCAGGAATATAAATTGGCTATTTAACCCTTGGACCCCATTCTACCATTTAATAAGATGACAAGTAGTTCCAACACATCAAGTACGTACAGGAGGGTCCAGGTCCACAAATTGCGGCTGTGCACAGGAGAGAAGTATTCCCCCTCTAATACACAACAGAGGAGGATGGTCAGAGAGAAAAAAAAACTTATCCAATCAATTCTTGTGGCCTTTACAAATTCTTTACAAATTATTCGGGCTGTTGGAGACTAGGAAAAACAAAATAGTTGGAGCTTACATGGTACATGACCTACTTTGCTTCTCCACACATTTTGCAAGACTGTCATAATACAGGAGTAGGACCTTCAGCATATCTAATTTGATCTTAAGCTGATTTTAGGCAATGCCAGGTCTGAAAAAAAAATTGTCCAGAAATGTTTATGTATCGAGGGCAAAAAAAATGAACGAATGCCCAAATATTATTTGCTGAACGTGTTCTATGTTGTATATCAGGATATTAAGCTCACTATGCAAATCGATCTGGACGTCCCTTTTGCAGATAATGTTGTTGAATGAAAAACAGAAATTCTCATGTTAAACTGAACGAATGCTATTTATTCTAAAATATTTGAGAACAACAAGATTGATTGGAAAGATATTTTCAATATTAGAACAACTTACTGTTTCAAGGGAGAATCCTCATTGGGCAAACCAAGTCCAGCTACCCTGCAGAGACCTTTCAATCTTTCAATGTGCTCTGCATTATCAGTGCCAAATCCAGAATTCATGATTTGTGAACGAATGTTGTACTCTAATATTGTGGTTTTCAGATCAGCTAATTTAGCCATACGTACCTTAAGAAATATTATTAAACGTAAATAACATAGCTGATTCACATGACTGGCCATATCAAACTAAAATATTCATTTTGCAAAGTCATAGAACATTATTTCAGCATATCTATTTATTTCAGCAGCTAACACATATCAGAAGAGGTTATATGTTGCACTGAACTTATTTTAGAAACTCACATAAATATGGGAAAGGCATTTTATGTCTGTCAAACACTTCCAATTTCAGAATTTTTCCACAATTTTGAGGAACACGAACAAAACTAGCATGTAAATATGTATCATGCCAGTAACAATTTCAGTAGTGCTCTACCACTATGTACATAGAGCCTTTCAGAACTAAGTGGATGACACAATGATGCCAATTTCTGAACTCTTTTCTTCCAAACCAACTTTATTCCACAACCAAACTTATGGATTCTTTTTTAATTGCTTTCCCTTTAACTTTCTGGTCCCCTACTGTGCAATTCTGCAGTCTAATTGTTAGCCTCAGCCAGTCCCATGAATTCCCAACGTCCATTGCTGCAAATCATCTATACCATATTATAATAATCGAAGATGAAAATGTCCAATTTATTTTTTTCAACAAATGATTTCTGAAAATTCTGTTCAACTTCATTGGTTCTGGATAACTATATGTTCCATTAAGCATCTGAAGTAAAAATATTTGTGAATTTGTACAAATTAAGCAAGAAGTGAGAAAGTTCCATCAGACAGCCACTTACAAAATTAAACAAATTTATATTTGGAACAATACACTTGAGAAATGAGATTTAATGCCATTAAACTTCTCATACTCACTACAGGATTCAGCCATAGAGTGTTACCAAGAGCAAGAACAATTTTGGCTTCATGTGATTTATTGGTGATCTTTTGTTTAATATATCTGGAAACCTATTCAAAATCAGAAAATTTAAAGTCAAAAACTACACAGAATCACATGACTCTCTCCCACTGGTTAATTCATATGATAGGTAAACATGTGCAAACTGTTTCCAGACAAAGAAAACAAATAGAATATTCATAATGATATCAAAATTCTTGCATTTTAAATGAGTTAATTCTTTAATTTCTGATTTGCCAAAATCAAAAAGAAAACGATACTATAAAATATGTTCAGCGGTACATTTAAAAAGAGCACTAATTTTCAAAATACAGCAAAGAATTGGTGGTTAAAAACAAAGGTTATTCCTGTTCAAAAATCAAATACTTTCATCATTTATCATTAGAATCAAAATGAAAGAATTACTGTCAGGATCATTCTGGAAAGCAAAGATTACCTTGGTTTCCTTTCCTGTATTCTAAAAAAAAATCTTTCCCCATCTCATGTACACCGAGCTCATGGATTGGTCACCGAGCATAACACTATCCCATCGGTCACCTCTGCCTCACAGTCTTTGTGGCACAGAATGAGACCTTTCAACCCATCATATCCATCTTGGTCATTAAATATTCATCTATTCTAAGCCTATTTTCCAGCAGTTAGCCCCTAAGCCTTGTATGCAATAGTGTTTCAAGTATTCCTCTCAATAGTTGCCAAATGTCAGGAGGGTTCCTGCCTCTACCACTCTTTTAGGCAGTGAGTTCCAAATACCCACAACTCTCTGGAATCGTAGAATCCCTATAGTGTGGAAACTGGCTGTTTGGTCAACAAGTCCACATTGACTCTCTGAAGAGCATCCCAGACTCAACAGCTCAAACCCACCCTTGTAACCCTGCATTTCCCATTGCTAATCCACCTAACCAACGCACCTCTGGACACTATGGGCAATTTAGCACGACCAATCTACCTAATCTGGACATCTTTGGACTGTCAGAGGAAACCCACACAGACACAGGGAGAATATGCAAACTTCACATAGATAATCACCTGAAGTGGGAATCCAACCTGTGGTGCTGCGGCAGCAGTGCAAACCACTGACCCACTGTGCCCTCTAGCTGAAAAACATTTCCTCAAATTCTGTCTAATTTTCCTGCTCCTTACCTTAAAAATATGTCCCCTCAACACTGACCCCTCTAATGGAAAATGAGTCTTCCTACCTACCAAGTCCATGCCCCTCATAGCCTTTTCTGCTCTAAGGAAAACAACCCCAGCATATCTAGTCTCTGTTCAAAGCTGAATTGCTTCAGCCTGGTGAATCACTTCTGCACTTTCTAGCGCCATCGCATCTATCCTCTAATTTGGTAACCACAACAACATACAGTACTCCAGCTGTGGCCTAACTAACATCATAACCTCCCTGCTCTTGTATTCAAAGCTTCAAATAACAAAAGACAAGTATCTCACATGCCTTCTTAACCACCTTATGCACCCATCACATTGAGTGCACGTGAAGGTCCCTCTGATCTGCATTACTCCTCAGGTCCTACCATTCAGTATTTATTCCCTTGCATTGTTAGCCTTACCTCACTGCCCATTTTTCAGGATTAAATTCCATTTGCTACTCTTCAGTCTACCTATGTTGTCTTGCAGTCTAAGGTGTTCCTCCTTGCTATTTACCATGTTACCAGTTTTTATAATGTTAGCAAACTTACTGATTACAGCTGCTACATGCATATCTAGACCATTAATTTACACAACAAATCGCAAAGGATCAATGCCGAACCTGGTGGCAAAATGCCTTTGGATTTTTCCTAATGTTATCGACTGGTGATTTTTCATATTTGCTCTCCAAATTTCTTTTTGAAGCAATGCCCTGCATTTTCCAAATTTCTCTACAGCATCCATTGTTTTAATCTAATGGTACTCTATTGCATTATTGTGATTTCTGCTTCCCAACCAATCTGCAGCCTTTACCAGGCAGAACATAATACCTTCCCACTAACATCCATTTGAGTGGGACTGCATTTGAAGCCCCTCACTATCACATCCTAGGGGTTATCAGTGATCAAAACCATGAACTGGAACAACCTCTACTTTATTCTCTCATGGGATGAATGGTCATTTGCAAGCATTTGTTGACCATGCCCAACTGTTCTTAAACAAGTGGCTTGCTAAGTTATTTCTGAGAGTATTTAATAGGTGATCCACATTGCTGTGGTCTGGATTCACATGTAAGCTAGACTGGGTAAGGGAAGGCACACTTTCTTCCTCAAAAGGATATTAATAAAGCAGACAGGTTTTTACATCATTTGATGCCAGTTTCAGTGTTTGTGTCCATTAAGCTAATTTTCAATTCCAGATTTCCTGTTTAATCGAATTGAAAGATCCTGCTTGTTATCAGCTAAGAATAATTATTTCTATCAAGTTTTGCTCATAAAATGTTTTGGAACATCACCTGAAAATTATGTACTTAAAAATGTCATTAAACAGACTTCCAAACTCCTTACCTGTGGATTCCAGTCCATTTCATTGTCAATAGGCTTTACTCTACATATTATAAATTCAACAACCTGTGGTGGCAGAACCTGAAATTTGGCAGGAAGTTTGAGCAGCTGTTTCTGCATCACTAGTCCAGTTTGACCACTGTCGATGTATTTCACTCTTGCACTCCTGAGAACTGCACTTTCAGCTTTCTCTGGCAATGCTAGTAACTGCACCCTTAAAGCATAACAGAATACATAACTGATGAAAGATTTGTGCTGAATTTGATAATAAACAGTTTTTGTATTAAAAACAGAAGAATACCTTCTAATCAATATATTGAAGAGTCACAAATGTCATGTATTATTTCCAATCCATATTTGTATTAGAATCTTACGATAGCAAAATCCTAATTCAGCATCAAAAATAATTTATTCAAAACACCACAGTATGAGGTTTCTCTCAGCTGACAAAACGCCAAAAGTCATTGCGGTCTGCTCACCATTTTTTCACTTAATTTTTGGGTTTTTTTGCCCAAATATGTTCTAGTATTCTTAAGTGCAAATCGGCTGATGGTGCAAAGTGAGGAGACACAATAAATGTCGAAGAGTGTAGTGCTGGAAAAACATTGCTGGTCAGGCAGTATCCGAGGAGCCGGGGAATCGATGTTTCAGGCATAAGCCCTTAATCAGGGATGAGGCTTGTGGGTCAAGGGGGCTGAGAGATCAATGAGAGGGGAATGGGGCTGGGGGGAAAGGTAGCTGGGAATGCGATAGATAGATGAAGGTGGAGGTGAAAGTGATAGATGGGCAGGAAGATAGACAGGTAGGACAGTTCAAGAGAGCGGTTGGGACAGGGGTAAGGTGGAGGAGGGAGAGGGAGGGGAAATGAGGAAACTGGTGAAATCCACATTGATCCTGTGTGATTGAAGTGTCCCAAGATGGACAGTTCAACTACATGGGATCAATGTGGATTTCACTGGTTTCCTTATTTTCCCTCCCCCGACTTTATCCCAGTCCCAACCTCCCAATTCAGCACCGCCCTCTTGAACTGTCCTGTCAATCTTCCTGCCCACCTATCTGCTCCAACCTCCTCCTTTCACCCCCACCTTCATCCACCTATCGCATTCCTAACTACCTACCCCATGCTTCACCCCTCTCCCATTTATCTCTCAGGCCCCTTGGCCCACAAGCCTCATTCCTGATGAAGGACTTACGCCCAAAACATTGACTCTCCCGCTCCTTGGATGCTGCCTGACCAACTGTGCTTTTCCAACATCACACTCTTCGACTCTGATCTCCAGTCCTCACTTTCTCTTTGTTTTCATCCAACCACCTCATTGTGTCAATGTGTTCCACAAGGGATAGACAGACAAAGTGAGGTATCAAGATTGTGGCAGAAATAGACTGGGGGAGATGTTAAGAATGAAATGAGGACACATTTTCAAACAAGCTACTGGGAAACCTGGAACTGCGGACACTTGGATTGAAAGACAGCGAATCTTGTTAGTTAAGTATCATCAACGAAAAGAGTAAGGTCACAAAAACAGAATTGACATACAATTTTATTCATGATCTGACGCACAGCAGGTAAGACTAAAAAGGGCTGAATTGCAATGCTGCTATGAATCTGCTACCAATCACCGAAGTTCAGAACTTCATGACTCTTTAATAATGCTTTTCTGCCATGGCATTTCAATCACACCCCTCCAGTCATAGGGTTTAAAACTTACCTCTTTTTGCTGACAAAATTCTTCAAGCTTCGCTCTTCTTCAAACCCATTTTCACTCCAGCAATCCCAAGTACCCATCTCTTTTCCTCTTATAGCTTTTATCATACTCCCACTCGGAATATCCTCACCTTCCTCCTCACTGCTCACTCCTCATATCCCTCCTGCATCAATTGGTTTGGGCAATTGTATCAATTGCACGAAGTTCAATTTATTCTTTGTTGCATTATCAACCATAATCCACTAATCAGCTTTATGGTTCTTGAAAGTACATTAACAAGACAGTAAATATCACTGATAGTACTTTGGACTGAAAATTACATAATGTTCGTTTTTGTTAGAACCCGCACATTACTGGCCATTGTCGTAAAGACATTAGTTACATCTCTGTTGTTGAAATCTAAGTCATAACATTATGTAAAGCTATAGAACATTAAACAAGTATAATTAGTTATACTGCATAACTAGCATACACTAGAAATTGTTTGAAACTATTAAATGTTTTCCAATGATCCCAACACCAAATTAAAGAATGTATTTATATATCACAATTATTTCATTGCATCTTTGAAGCCATATCATATGCTTGAGATACTTGCTGTTGTAAAGCTTCAGTCTGAACAATTATAATGTTCTTGTCAGAGTTTAAATGTCAATTGCAAACAAAACATCTCACTTTACCTGCTATAGCTGTTCTCCTCTAATCCATAGAAGGCAGAAACTTCTAATTGTTCTACTGGTTTCCTGTGGTCATCCTCCAAATAGTAATCAGTCATGTCTTTCAAAAGCATCAGATAGTCCTCTTCCATAGATACAGGGAGATCCTCCCATTTACTTCTGTGATGTATTATTCTGCCATAATAACCTGAAGCGTCATTGACACATGTTGGAATAATCTAGAGAAGTTTAATTACACTCGGGGTAAGTTATTTCTTTTATCCAAATATAAAAAAATGATACATTGATGTGAAATATAAAGAAATGACTACATTCTTTGCAAAAATGCAATTGATACAATCTTTTTCTCTTTGATGATCACATAAAACTCAGAAGATTGTCTCATCAGCTTTTGGTTATTCAGGTATCTGGCTGAGAGTTTAGACAACTGGGAAAGCTGATTTAGGGATCTGTACTTCTTGTGATTTTCTGGTCAAATGCATTTCATGTAGCTCTCAGGAGGTAGGGCTTTGGTCTCTTTAAAGCTTTCAGATTCTTGCAGAAATAATTGAATGAATTGCAGGAACTATTTCCTAGCTTTTGCACCAGACAACAAAGCAGATTTTCAATGAGATGGGGAAGCTTTTGAATAGGGAGAGGAATTGTTAGGCTTTTTGGGATTCATGTTTTCACAAAAAAAACACAATTATGCATTTTGTTCTTTACAGTACATTTACAATCAAATTTTGGAATAACGTTCTTGGGGAGAAATTTTCTAATTAATTACAGTAGATTTGAATATGCTATTAGATCCCAAACCAATTTTTCCGGCAACTCCAAGGTTAAACCTGTCCAGTCAGTTGTCCACCCTACCAGAGCACTGATATCAAAGTCACAAATGAATAGAGCATAACCATCATGCACAATCTCTTTTCATCCTTCTTGGCTTCTTTGCAGCCAATGACACAGTTTGCCAACCTATTCTTCTCAACACCCATCTTCCATGATCTTGCCAGGTGATCCAAATGTCCTTGTCTCGTTTCAATTTCACATACTCAGTGATAAGCAGAGAAACCCCTGCACAGCAGATTCTCTTTCCACTCTTGCATCATAATGTCTACTGTCCCAACATCTGTGCTTAAAGCCCATTTTATTTCACAGTTAATTGTCAAACTATTTGTCTGACATCCAGCACTTCAGCAGAAATGTGTTAAATACTTGAAAATAAAAGCATTTGCTTCTTCCCTTGCAAGAAAACAAATTTCTTCACCAATTCCATCTTTCTCCCTGGCTATTGCCTTAGGGTGACGCAGACTATTTGTGACCTCAGCATCCTTTGTTATGTGAAGCTGAGTTACTGATCTAATTTTCTCTCTAAGACCGAGAGAGCCTACATGAACGTATGGAACATCGTTGTTAGTCATCAACTGTTGTGCTACTGTGATTTTCACACAGAATAACATTGTACATAGGCAAATAAATCTTAAACAAAAAAGTGAAAACTATACAAAGAAGTAAATTTTCAGAAAGAATCACAAGGCAAGGCACAGAAATAAATCTTACCTCAATGTACCCGGTGGAAGGCAATTTCTTTTCAGCTGTCAGATACCGTGGTTTGTCTACATCGTGAAGAAACTTGTGACGACTTGGGCATGTCTTATTATCCCTAAAACAGTTACAGAAACATGAAAATTAAAAATACTTTCAGGATGAAATCAATTTGATACAGATAGTCCAGTTTAAGCACCACATCAAGTAGCTACCCAACACATACGCACTCATCACATTGTTGCATCAGCAATGATGAATGCAATAGCAAGAAATTATTTGGAGAGAGTTAAAAAGACATAGTGTGGACATGTGTAATCTGATGCAATTGTGTTAAGACGTGTTTACCAAAGAAATGACCACCTAGGAACAAATTAAGGATAGTACACTGGCTCCTCTATTTGCTTTGTGGTATCAGAATTTGAAGTTATTTACAAATAAATCCATGTAATATAATTTAATCACGTTACATATTTTTATATACAAATTTTATATAAATATATACCTACATTTAAATAAATAAATATGTAAATTTATGAGAACTATATGGGGTGGCACGGTGGCTAGCACTGCTGCCTCACAGCACGAGGGGCCCGGGTTCAATTCCCACCTTGGGCTACTTCCCGTTTGTGTGGAATTTGCACATTCTCCCAGTGTTTCCGTGGGTTCCCTCTGGGTGCTCCTGTTTCCTCCCACAGTCCAAAGATGTGCAGGTCGGGTGAATTGGCCATGTTAAATTGCCCATAGGGTTAGGTGCATTAGTCAGAGGGAAATGGGTCTGGATGGGTTATTCTTCAGAGGGGGTTGGTGTGGACTGGTTGGGCCGAAGGGCCTGTTTCCACACTGTAGAGAATCTAATCTAATCTAATCAAATAACTGATCTTTATCTACAAGCTTTTATTTTGAAACCAGGAATTATGTAAAGCCAAAACAATGAAAAATGTACCTCTTCAATAATGTAATTTCCGTATCAAGTTTTTGACAGAAACTCGACAGCTTTCAGTTTAGTCTGCTTACTTACTGAATCATCTGCGATAAACCAATTCTTTTGTTGCTATCACATCATAAGAAAAGGATATTCCAGTTCAAATAGCCATTTTTCTTTGAAGAACAATGAATGTTCCTGGTTCTTGTAACTCCGTAGATTATCCCAACTTCCCTCAAGATCATAAAGTAAACATTGCTAAGGGCTTACCTGCATATTCCATATGCTTTAAGGTATTTACATAAGGCTCTGTCATAGTAAATGTCATCTAGGTTATTCATGTTCAAAATAAATTGAAATAATTCTTGAGGAATTTTAGCTTCTGTTCTTTCCAAGTAGTGCAGGACGGAAACTGTTTGTAGTGCATCTTTTTCAGTAAGCAGTACAACTGACTGACCTTGACGAGTTGGCCCCTAGTATTAAGAGAATGTTTTGTGTCAAATATCATTTACGAGTTGAATTTATGCTAAAGACCTGATAAATTTTTAAAAAACTGAGTTTACTGGTGTGCTGTAAAGAATATATTGTAGTTGTTTTTAGAAAAATATTTCAAACCAACATAAAAGGTCAACTCACTGTAAACTCAAACACCTTTAGAACAGCACTGATAATGCTCAAACATGGGAATGAAAGTAAATACAATTAAAATAATTGTGCCGTGTTGGATTCTGGGGATAAGCATGGTGTTAAATTACAAGGATGGTATCAAATTAAAAGTAAAAATACACAATGCTGAGAGTTTTGGTGGAGGCCAAAAAAATGGGGAAATTTTAGAAGCCTGCAAGTGATGGCTAATAAAACTGAGAAATTAATATATGAGAATAAACTAGCAGGAAATACAAAAACAGACAGCAAGAGCTTCTACAAGGATATAATAAAAGAACAGTAATGTATTCTAAAATACATGTACAACTCATTTCCAACACCAAGAATTAACATGTGGTAAACATGGACAATGTACTGTAATCAAATAAGCCACAACAGACAAATAAACAATGAGATCAAGACAGATCCCTAGATTTCTCAGCAACTCCCCCTCCCCGCTGTGTAAAACATACGATACATCACTAAATCTTGTTCAACTTCCTAATTCTTTACTTTTGTGATTCCATCCTGGAGACTCACTCTCAAAAGCTACTCCATAATGGACTTCCTCAGTAATTGCTCCTGTTGTGGCATGCTCATTCTGGATTCTGAAAACTAGACTTCTGCACAACTCCCATTTTTTAACTTTCAACAAACTTCAAGCACCAGCTGTTTCTGTGTTATCCCTGAGCCCCAACTTGGCTAAATTGTATCACGTAGACACTGCTTATGAGTTTTCTAATCCCGATTCCCTCAGTTGCAATGAAGGGTTAATAGTTGAGAGTTTCTTCTGAACTCCTCATGGCTTCCCCTAACACACTGACCAAACCACTTGTGCAGCTTCCCAGGACTTCTTCAGAAATCTGATTTCAAATGTCAGCTAGACTAATTGCTAGAACTTGTTACAGAGTTTGTTAACAGCATAGAGTCATCCAACTGCTCTTGATTCATGCAGACAGCTAACATTAATTAGTTCCTGTTTCTCTCTCCAATTTGTGTGTCCCAGAAGCGTTTTGCACTGACCTCTAAACTGTCCTGGGTGACTTACTAAAACTTTTGCACTAAGCCTTACCCTTCTATTTTTTGGCAAAACTCAATATTGGCACCAACTACTCTCGGAACTCTCGATATGGCTAAACGCGATCATGTTGCCATTTTCACAGAATGCGGTCTTTCAGCACAAAGAATGCTTACAAAAAGGAGGATTCATCACAATTTCCACAGACAAAGCATTGACCAACCACAGGGGAAAAGTACTGGGGAAAATCTGGTAAGTTCAAGTTGGTAAATGATAATTTATAGAATCTAAAAGGGCAGACTGTTTTTGCTTCAACAATTTAGAATTTATATCAAAGACTTGGATGATGTTATCAAATGCATCACAGCCAAATTTACAGACAATACAAAGAATGGTAGAAAAATGAGCTGTGAGGAGGACACAAACAATTCTGCAAAAGGCATATGGATAGGTTAGGTTAAGTAGACAAAAAAAAGGTAGATAGAGTACAAAGTGGGAAAAAATGAAGTTGTCCACATTAGTGGGAAGAAAGGAGAAACAAATTATTGTATAAATAGAGAGAGATAGAAAAATATCATAGAACATGATCTGTGTAATATTGCATATAAATCACAAAAAGTCAGCATGAAGATTCAATAAGGTGATCCCTGGGTTGAAGGGGTTGCCCGACGAGGAAAGTTTGAGCAGTTTCGGTCTATGGTCACTGGCGTTTGAAAGGATAAGGAATGATTTTACCGAACCATAAAACTCTGCGAGAACTTGACAGGGCAGATGCAATGCCTACCTTAGGAGAGAGCTTAGAACTATGGGACAGAATTGAGAATAAAGGGTCACCCAATTAAGGATAAGAGGGAATTTCTTTTCTAAGAAGGTTGCTAACCTTTGGATTTCAATACTCCAACAAAGGTGAGTCATGATCAGAGGAGCATGCCCTGCTTCAATTTCTTACGATTTTAATGTGTCAGACAAGAGTCTGATATCATGAAGTTATGAAAAGAGCAAAAGTGTTTGGTATTGCTTTCATCTGCAAACAGATTTGTGGATTATCAGCAAATTGAATAATGGAGCAGGAACAGCTTTTTAGTGAATAATTATTTTAAAATTGCAGATTTTATTTTGGTCATTCAGGCAAGAACCGTTTTGGGAAATAGAACACAAACACATTTCACATTCCATTCAGCTCTGCTCTGCATCAAAAATATAGAGCAGATACTATGAGTCAAATTAGGAAGCAAAGACACTTTTCATAAGCCTCAATCCAGCTGATGGAGACAGAGGTCAGACATGCTGCTGATACCAAAGTTGTGCATGAGGAGTATAGGATAGTTATTGTCAGTTTCTGTTATATATTAGGGCCTTCAGGTGCAGGTCCCTACTGGAAAGGGATTATTTCTACTGCAACCTTGAGATTCAGATTAATATATCCATTACAAAAAAATGAATCCAACAAGAACAAAATTCATAAAAAGAATTGCCTGAGCCAAAGATTTTTTTCAAACTGGCTGTTAAAGTGACATGAGGAGAAAGTGAGGTCTGCAGATGCTGGAGATCAGAGCTGAAAATGTGTTGCTGGAAAAGTGTTGCTGGAAAAGCGCAGCAGGTCAGGCAGCATCCAAGGAACAGGAGAATCGACGTTTCGGGCATAAGCCCTTCTTCAGGAAGTGACATGTGCCACAAAGCTACAAAAGAAGAATAGACACTAAAGGTGTAGTTTGTAATTTAGATAGGAACCTTAGATGGAATGTTACAGGGGTACAGGGAGACAAAACATTTAAGATTTGACAACTGCACATTACAACTGTAAGCATTTTAAGCTTTCCACATTTCATATTTTTTGCAACAATTCATTGTACCTCCATAGTCAGATTATCAAAATTGTCAACCATACAACATAGACGAGTTCCAAATATCTCACAAGATGAAGGAAAACCATAATGAATTACACAGGTAGCATCTGTAATCCTCAAGACTCTCAGGCAGTTATCAGTCGTAACTGTTAGAAAAAAAAATTCAGGACAAAATGTTATTCACAATTTATCCATGACAAATGCATGGTGTATTACCATTCAAGTCGTAGAATGAATTTCAACTCTAGACAAGTAATATGCATGAAGACTTGTGAAGATTAACAATGTGACCTAACATTCAAATATTGTTAATGTTGCTACATATCATTTCACTTCTGTCATGCTAAGTACCAAACAAAAAAGATATTATTCAGGTTTCATTAAGTTTTTAAAAAGGCAGTGTGTAATGCATTCAAATTTACTGAACATACAAAAATAAAAAAGGATGGCACTTCGTGATGAGAATCTACCAGGAAATATACACTGGTTGAGAGAGCAGACAAAAAATATGACAGATGAAGTTTAATGTAGCGAAGTATGAGGCTATGTACTTTGGTAGGTAGAATTAAAAAGCAGATTATTATTTAAAACAGAGAATCCTTATAAAAAAGGTGCAGTACAACGGGATCCAAGTGCCCTCATGCATTAAACACTCGAGGTTAGCATGTAAGTGCAGCAAGTAAGCAATAAAGCAAATAGAATATTGGCCTGTATTGCGAGCGGGTGGAGTTTAAAAATTAGCAAGTTCTGTTTCAACTGTGCAGGGAGTTTTTGAGGTCACGCCTGGAGTATTGTGCAGAGAGTTTTGATCCCTGTATTTCGGGCAGGATATACTGGCATTGGGGGCAGTTAAAGAGATTCACTGGGCTGATTTCTGGGATGAAAGGATCAATTTAAAGTGCAACTCATCAGATTAGGCCTTTATTCATCAAAGCTTAGAAGAACATAGAAGATACTTTGGGACAGCATGGTGGCTCAGTGGTTAGCACTACTGCCTCACAGTGCAAGGGACCCGGGTTTGATTCCAGCCTCGGGCAACTGTCTGTGTGGAGTTTGCACATTTTCCCTGTGTCTGCGTGGACTTTCCTCTGGGTGCTCCGGTTTCCTTTCACAATCCAAAGATGTGCAGGTTAGGTGAATTGGCCATAGCATTAGGTGGATTAGTCAGAGGTAAATATGGGGAATGGGTCTGGGTGAGTTAGTCTTCGGAGGGCTGTTTCCATACTGTAGGGAATCTAATCTTCAGAGAGAGTGGTGTTTCCACCAGAGGGGGAAATCTTGAAGTGGAGCACAGTTATGGAAAAAGTACACAAATCATTTAAAATTGAGCTGTAAAGGAATTTCTTCTCCCAGAGGATGATCAAGATCTAGAATTCTCTGTCCAACAGACTTGTGGTGGCTACACCATGGCAAGAATTTAAAAAGGTGGTAGATTGCCTTTAGACATACATAGGAGTTGAGGGAAATGAGGAACTGGCACAAAAGAGTGGAGGCCTGAGGTCAATCAGCCATGAACTTCCTGAACAATGAGGCAAGCCTGAAGACTGAATGACCAACTCCTACTCATAAGGATAGGTAAGTCTCCTGGCCCTGATGGAATACATCCCAGGATACTAAGACAGATGGCGGGAGAAATAGCAGGTGCACAAGTGGTAATTTTCCAAAATTCGCTGGACTCTGAGGCAGTCCCAGGAAATTGGAAAACAACAAATGTGACCTCACTGTTTAAAAAGGGAGGTAGACAAAAGATGGGGAATTATAGACCAATTAGCCTAATCTCTATAGTGGGGAAGATGCTTGAGTCTATTATCAAGGAAGAAATAGCAGGGCAGCGTGAAAGAAATTGTCCAGTTGAACAGACACAGCATGGTTTCATGAAGGGCAAGTCATGCTGGACAAATCTTTTGGAATTCTATAAAGACATTTCGAGCAAGGTGGAAAACGGGGACCCAGAAGACATGGTGCACCGAGATTTCCAAAAGGCCTTCGACAAGGTGCTGCACAAGAGGCTACTGCATAAGGTATGGATGCACGTCATTAGGGGTAAAGTATTAGCATGGATAGAGGATTAACAGGAAGCAAAGAGTGGGGATAAACTTGTGTTATTCTGGCTGGCAATCAATCAGTGACTAGTGGTGTGCCTCAGGGATCAGTGTTGGGATTGCAACTATTTGCAATTTACATAGATGATTTGGAGTTGGGGGCTAAGTGTATGGTGTGAAAGTTTGCAGATGACACTAAGATGAGTGGCAAAGTGAAATGTGCAGAGGATTGTGATGGTCTGGCAGGTGGTATATAATATTAATAAATGTGAAATCATACTTGAATGGTGAAAAGTGCAGCATACTGCTATGGTGTCCTTCTGCATGAGTCACAGAAAGTTGGTCTGCAGGAACAACAAGTAATTAGGAAGGAAAATACAATTTTTTCCTTCATTGCTAAAGGGATTAAAAGCAGAGAGGTAATGTTACAGCTGTACAAGGTACTGGTGAGGCCACACCTGGGAGTATTGCATGCAATTTTGGTCTCCTTACTTGAGAAAGGATGTACTGGCACTGGGGGGACTGCAGAGGAGGTTCACAAGGTTGATTCCAGAGTTGGTTTACAAGAAGAGACTGAGTAGATTTGGATTATATTTATTGGAATTTAGAAGGATGGGGGGGGGGGGGGGGGGGGGGGAATCTTACAGAAACATATAAAATTATGAAGGTCATCAGTAAAATAGAAGTAGATAGGACATGTCCACTGGCAGGTGAAACTAGGACAAGAGGGCATAGCCCCAAGATTAGAGGGAGCAGATTTGGGACTGAATTGAGAAGGAACTTCTTTACCCAGAGGGTTGTTAATCTATGGAATTCCTTGCCATGGCAAGTAGTTGATGCTACTTCGGTAAATGCTTTTAAAGCCAAGGTTGATTTTTGTTGAAAAGTAAAGGGATTAAGGGATACGGTGAGAACATGGGTAAGTGGAGCTGAGTCCACTAAAAGATTAGCTATGATCTTATTCAGTGCAGAACAGGCTTGAAGGGCCAAACAGCCTACTTCTGATCCTAGTTCTTGTGCTCCTATTTACTATGTTCTAGAGTGTCTCTACAAGATGAGGCACTTGTCTCAATGTCAAGATGCAGGTTATTCCATAGATACCAGTGACACTGCCAATTAGACATAATTATAAAGATTATTCGACGATAACATCATGATCTAGGGCTGGATTCCCAGATTCTCTAGCTAGTTCAGAGATGCTATCAGATTGGGTCGAACCAAGTGTAATTTCCAAGATTTACCTCCAATCTCAGAACCTTTACCTTAATATAGTCAAGTTTTCTTTCAGAAATACATGGGATGTCTTGTTGCCATTTAAATGGCAGCCAGTGACTGGGGCATGTGTAGTCTGGTATGTTGAAATATGTAAGCAAATGATAATGTTTCCTAAAACAATGTTGCAAAACAGAAAACATTTCAGCAATTGCAATGAATAAGAATACATTTATTTTCTAAACATCTCAAAAACTCAGCATTTAAAATTCTCACCTAATATCACATGTGTGCCAGGGTTGAATTTCTTACTCCAATCGTCCATTATATTGTTGACCTGTAAGCTCATTCCTTCGTGGACCTTCATGCAGAAATGTGAATTACTGCCTAAAGCCTATAAGAGAGTTGTGACCAAAAGGTACTCAAGAATTGCTATACTATTAAGAATCCAACAGTTTTAAAATTACCTAACAGCACATAAATTTACTCATGCTTATAAGTCTCAGATTCAGCCACCAGCCAAAGCATGCCTTTACAATTTTACATCTTTTCAGCTACCCGTACTGTATTCATTTAGAGAACGTCTAAAAGTACTTCAGTTAATGAATGCACTGGCTAGGTAGTTAACATTATGTAGAAAAATCTAGAAATTAACTTGTGCTCATAAAACTCCACTACAGAAATAACAATCAATGATCAGAGAATTAGATAGGGTAGACAGTGAAAGTCTTTTTCTTGAGATGATGACGCCACCTTGTACAAGGGGACATAACTACAAATTGAGGAATGATAGATTTAAGACAGATATCACAGGTAGGTTCTTTACTCAGAGCGTGGAATGCCCTACCTGCCAATGTAGTTAACTCAGCCACATTAGGGAGATTTAAATAAAGCTTGGATAAGCACATGGATAATATTGGGATAGTGTAGGGGGACGAGCTGAGAACAGTTCAAAGGTCGGCACAACATCGAGGGCCGAAGGGCCTGTTCTATGTTCTAATTAAGTGTGTGTTGACTGAACCATCAAATTTTGGTCTAACACCCAATTTTTTGGATCCACCAAAATCTTAATTTAAAATGTACAAAAGATTTGGGGCTGAAAATGTGTTGCTGGAAAAGCGCAGCAGGTCAGGCAGCATCCAAGGAACAGGAGAATCGACGTTTCGGGCATAAGCCCTTCTTCAGGAATGATTTGGGGCCCCACTTGATGAAATAGCCAACTCACAAAACAAAACCACCCTAGGACATCTTTCTTTTCCATTTTCCCATTTATTCCGAACAGAGTACAAACATGCCATTGTAGTTTACTTGAGGTTATATAACAAGCATCTACAATTTGTATTCAGTATCAGTAAAGCTTTTTGTAAACTTGCCTTTAAATGAATTATCAGATCATTTAACACCATATTCTAGCACTGACTTTTGTTGCCATTTATACCACAAGCTACATCTGCAAGGCTAACAGCATTGTGGATGACTCCATACATCCCTCATTCAACCTCTTCTCCCTCCTGCCATCTGGCAGAAGGTACCAGAGCAATCGGTCTCCCATGGTCAGACTGTGCAACAGTTTGTTCCCCCAAGCCATCAGGTTTAGGTTGACATTATTTTAAGGCAAAATGCCCAACAGAAAAAGCAGATAGCCGTAGTTAAAAGTAAAGTTGAAAATAACATTGGCTCAAAGAAGGGGACTTATAAATTTGCCAAAAAACGTGTGACAGCCTGTATGTTGGGAAAATGTCAGAATTCTGCAAGAGGATTATGAAAATAATCAACCATGAAAGTGTAAAATATAAATCTAAAGAAACATGATAAAACATTGGAAAAGCTTCTTTAGGTTTGCAAAAAAGGAAAGGATTAGCAAAAGACAAACATGGGTCAATTCCATTACAGGCAGAAATAAAAGATTTCATAATTGTAAATAGAAAAATGCTAGAGAAGCTTAAATGCATTTAGGGCTGAATCTTAGTTTTTTTTTGGCCAAGTGTGAGGTGAGTCGAGTTTTTTTGGAGGGAGTACCACCACGAATCCCAGCAGGGATTCCTCATCATACCTTACCAAACATGACTCATTCACTAAAACCATCCCATGGCAACACACACTTCTTATTCTAGCCCCAATTTGCCATTTTCCTTTTCCAGAACAATTCATCCTTCAACAAAATATTGGTATCACCTACAACTGCACCATTTTTCAAAGGCTGTTGGGTGCCTGGTCAAGCACTAGTATTCCAAAGATGCCCTACTCAATCAAGGAAATCTTCTGAACATGTCCAAGAATGGTAAGATGGCACCATCATTCTCCGACAGAGATGTCAAGTCGAGGAGACTGTGCAAAGGAGAGGAATCATTTTCCTGAAGGACTCTCAGAAAAGGTTATACCACCACATCCTGGCAGACTGGTCTGGAGTTGTCACCCAGGTCATTGCGGTATCCACAATCCATACGAACAGCTAGCAGTGTTGTAAGGAGGTCAGTGAGCTTCTCTGCTCTTCCCTGTGACAGCTTCACAGCTGGCCAGGAAGAAACATCCCAGACTGCTGGTACACAGAGGACTACAGAAGCCAGGCACTTAACTCAGGTAATCATCAGCAAGCAAACAATTTGTCCATATGCACAAGGAGGAATAGGGGAGGCAATGGCCTTCATTGCCCAAGTCTTGCAAACAACTGTCTGCCTCCATGGACAGGTTGGCAGCTGTGATGAAGGGTGAGGCCCAGCATCATCAGGCGTGGCTGGACAGGTACTCACACCTGTCCTCATTGTTCCAGACACTGGTCCTCAGGACCAAAGGCATGTGACAAAGGGATAGGAAACCTGACAAGCACTCAAGGTAGCCCATCCTCACAGATGGCAGGGTAATGTCAGGAGACACCCAGCCGGAAGAGAAATCATATACAAGACTGTCACACAGGTGATTAGGCCCTTCACTTCCTTCTTGCTTGCAACCCCTCCCCTCCAAACCTTGGCAATCTTAACTGAAGAGGAGTGACTTGCATCTGGGAAGAAACTCTCGGCATGTCTGGCACTTCCAGACACAAATGCCCCTGATATAGACAACCAAATCTTCAGGACCAAAGGACTCCACTGCTAAGCAAGCTCCTTCCACTGCACAGAGAAGGAGTGGGAGAAAAAGTAAAAAGAAACATATTGAGGGCATTCTGGTCATATAGGCTACAACACACTATACATAATTTGGCATTTTTCAACAAATTACACTGTTTAAATGGTTAAATCTTGTTGCTTATGTCTCTGTGTAGCCCTAAATGTAACTGTGCTAATATGACACAAACTTCATGGCCATGTAGAATGTACTATGGATTGGTATCTATGTTCTGAGCTTGCTGCAACCTCTAAAAGCAATAGGAACAAGATGCCTATTCTTTCCATGGCCTTGTCCAAAAATGGGAAAAAGTGATGTCTGCAGATCAGAGTTGAAGAGTGTGATGCTGGAAAATCACAGCAAGTCAGGCAGCATCCAAGAAGCAGGAGAATCGACGTATCGAGCACAAGCCCTTCCTGATGAAGGTCTGAGTCCTGCACAGTCCACGGGTCTCTGTAATTTCTTTCCTGTTAAAGATCCTCACATCACTAAGTCTTGGAGCTCCCTTTTTCACAAAGTCACTTAACCCGCTCGTTACGTGTGTAGTTGCAGTTTTTTTTTCCCCTGATTGTGCACTTTTGATTTCCAGCAGAATGTGGTTTTCAGCATCTGTTCCTATGTGCCAGTGAGTCCCGAAGAGCCTGACAGCCTTTCCTGTAAACCCCTTAGCCTTCCTACTACCCCAGAATAGCTCCATAATGTTGCCATCTTTACAATTGTCATTTACACTTCTCTCCAGCCTGCAGACCCCAATCCTGAAGAACAGTCTGTGCCGTCTTCTTTTCACAGCAACAGCCTCCTGGCCACCATGCCTTTCCCCCTTTGTTTCTGGGGGAGGATCCAATTGACTGACTGTAGCTCAGCCCCATTAGTGATGGGAAGACTCAGTCGAGAAGTGCCCAGTCCCATGACAACTGGCTGCAAATTACCCCAACTACATTAGTCCTAAGCCTACAGGTCACAATGGAGTTCAGGATAATTATATCCTATTCCCAGACTGCAGAGGCGTGACCGCTTAAACGAGAACACATGATTGATTGCTTGATTGTGGCCAACCCCTGCAACTGGTATTGGAGGTTGTGCACATTACCTGTGCTAGAACCCCCTGACTGATAGGTCCCTCCATGGACCACTTCCTTAAGACTTTGAGATACAACTGCCTGCTTGCTGCACGTGCAGTGTGTTTGTACGGATTGTACTGACACAGAATCGCAGAATCCCTACAATGCGGAAACAGGCTTTTTGGCCCAACAAGTTCACACCGACCTTTTGAAGAGTAACCCACCCAGACCCATTTCCCTACCCTATTACTCTACATTTATCCCTGATTAATACATCTAACCTACACATCCTGAACTCTATGGACAATTTAGCACAGCCAATTCACCTAAGCTGCACATCTTTGGATTGTGGGAGGAAACTGGAGCACCCAGAGGAAACCCACACAGACACGGGGAGAATGTGCAAACTCCACACAGTCACTCGAAAATGGAATCGAACCTGGGTCCCTGGTGCTGTGAGGCAGCAGAGCTAACCACTGAGCCACCGTGCTGCCCATAAAGCAAGGAGAAAAATTAAAAATTTGCGTCACGGAATCGAATCCGGGACCTCTCGCATACTTCCACCATCAAAGGCCCAAAGTGAGAATCATACCCCTTGACCAATGAGCCACTGCCCTACAGGTGCGAGGCAAACATAGCAAACTGCCATACAAGATGATGTCTGACCCTTTGACAGAGGATTGCTGACTATCAAGGCAAGCTGCCTGGTTGTTTGACGACAGTAATTGGTGTGGCAAAATAGGACATGGATAATGCAAGCACGGAGGCAGGATCTCAGTGAGACAGAGCCTAAGAGGGCAGCTATGAGATGTAGCTTAGCCCAATTCCTGAGATGGGTGCCTATATACAGTGACACTTTACTGCATAACCGCAGGATTCCATCATATTAACAAAGATAGTAATATTCATCTTAATTCAAACTTTCAAAGAGATAAAAGTGGACCTTAACTATAAAACCTACCTTGAACACATGATCCACTTCCTCAGTACAATTAGCAAAGATAACAGTCTTCTGCAAAATTTCAGAGGTGAAGTCCAACATGGTCAGCAAAAATGATGTTTTCTCACAGTCCAGACAAACTTTTACAACCTGATGACAAAATTCCATTTGTTGCAAAAATAATTCTGAAAAATATTCTGCTTTTGTATATACAGAACAAAGTACATAACAAACAGAAAGGATTCAGCTCTGACATAGCTCCAGCTACACTGTCCATGTCAGACCACAGAAAAATTCGGATAGCATACTGGATTGATAATTCACCAACTCAATATAGAGTCATAGAGATGTACAACGTGGAATCAGACCCTTTGGTCCAACCCGACCAGATATCCCAACCCAATCTAGTCCCACCCGCCAGCACCCGGCCCATATCCTTCCAAACCCTTCCTATTCATATACCCATCCAAATGCCTCTTAACTGTTGCAATTGTACCATTCTCCACCACTTCCTCTGGCAGCTCGTTCCATACACGTATCACCCTCTGTGTGAAAAAGTTGCCTCTGAGGTCTCTTTTAATCTTTTCCCTCTCATCCTAAACCTATGCCTTCTAGTTCTGGACTCCCCGACCCCAGGGAAAAGACTTTGCCTATTTATCCTATCCATGCCCCTCATAATTTTGTAAACCTCGATAAGGTCACCCCTCAGCCTCCGACGCTCCAGGGAAAACAGCCCCAGCCTGTTCAGCCTCTCCCTGTAGCTCAGATCCTCCAACCCTGGCAACATCCTTGTAGATCTTTTCTGAACCCTTTCAAGTTTCGCAACATCTTTCCAATAGAAAGGAGACCAGAATTGCACGCAATATTCCAACAGTGGCCTGACCAATGTCCCCTACAGCCGCAACATGACATCCCAACTGCTGTACTCAATACTCTGTCCAATAAAGGAAAGCATGCTAAACGCCTTCTTCACTATCCTATCTACCTGTGACTCCACTTTCAAGGAGCTATGAACCTGCACTCCAAGGTCTCTTTGTTCAGCAACACTCCCTAGGACCTTACCATTAAGTGTATAAGTCCTGCTAAGATTTGCTTTCTCAAAATGCAGCACCTCACATTTATATGAATTAAACTCCATCTGCTACTTCTCAGCCCATTGCCCCATCTGGTCCAGATCCTCTTGTAATCGGAGGTAACCCTCTTCACTGTCCACTACACCTCTAATTTTGGTGTCATCTGCAAACTTACTAACTGTACCTCTTATGCTCGCATCCAAAACATTTATGTAAATGACAAAAAGTAGAGGGCCCAGCACCGATCCTTGTGGCACTCCACTGGTCATAGGCCTTCAGTCTGAAAAACAACCCTCCACCACCATTCTCTGTCTTCTACCTTTGAGCCAGTTCTGTATCCAAATGGCTAGTTCTCCCTGTATTCCATGAGATCTAATCTTGCTAATCAGTCTCCCATGGGGAACTTTGTCGAACGCCTTACTGAAGTCCATTTGGATCACTTCTACTGCTCTGCCCTCATCAATCTTCTTTGTTACTTCTTCAAAAAACTCAATCAAGTTTGTGAGACATGATTTATCACGCACAAAGCCATGTTGACTATCCTGAATCAGCAATTCAGGCAGCATTCGACGAGCAGCAAAATCGACGTTTCGGGCAAAAGCCCTTCATCAGGAATAAAGGCAGAGAGCCTGAAGCATGGAGAGATAAGCCATATGCCAACTCGAGGACACCTCTTCCTACTGCCTCCTCGACCATGACCCCACCTCCCCATCACCAAACCATCATCTCCCAGACCATACAGAACCTCATCACCTCAGGAGATCTCCCACCCACAGTTACAACCTCATAGTCTGGGAACCCCGCACTGCCCGGTTTTACCTCCTTCCCAAGATCCACAAGCCTGACCACCCTGGCCGACCCATTGTCTCAGCATGCTCCTGCCCCACTGAACTCATCTCTACCTACCTCGACACTGTCCTATCCCCCCTAGTCCAGGAGCTCCCCACGGACGTTCGAGACACCACCCACGCCCTCCACCTCCTCCAAGACTTCCGTTTCCCCGGCCCCCAACGCCTCATCTTCACCATGGATATCCAATCCCTCTACACCCCCATCTGCCATGACCAGGGCCTCTAAGACCTCAGTTTTGTCCTCTCCAGACGTCCCCAACAGTACCCTTCCACCGACACTCTCATTCGTTTGGCCGAACTGGTCCTCACCCTGAACAATTTCTCCTTTGAATCCTCCCACTTCCTCCAGACCAAAGGGGTAGCCATGGGCATACGTATGGGCCCCAGCTGTGCCTGTCTTTTTGTTGGCTACGTAGAACAGTTGATCTTCCGTAATTACACCGGCACCACTCCCCACCTCTTCCTCCGCTACATTGATGACTGCATTGGCGCCACCTCGTGCTCCCGCGAGGAGGTTGAGCAATTCATCAACTTCACCAACACATTTCACCCTGACCTTAAATTTACCTGGACCATCCCATCTCCATTAATGACGACCGACTTGACACTGAAATTTTTTACAAACCCACCGACTCCCACAGCTACCTGGATTACACCTCTTCCCACCCTATCTCTTGCAAAAATGCCATCCCGTATTCCCAATTCCTCCGCCTCCGGCGTATCTACTCCCAGGAGGACCAGTTCCACCATAGAACACACCAGATGGCCTCCTCCTTTCGAGACCGCAATTTCCATTCCCATATGGTTAAAGATGCCCTCCAACGCATCTCGTCCACAACCCACACCTCCGCTCTCAGACCCCACCCCTCCAACCGTAACAAGGACACCTGGTGCTCATCTTCCACCCTACAAACCTCTGCATAAACCAAATCATCCGCCGACATTTCCGCCACCTCCAAAAAGACCCCACCACCGGGGATATATTTTCCTCCCCACCCCTTTCCGCCTTCCGCAAAGACCGTTCCCTCCGTGACTACTTGGTCAGGTTCATGCCCCCCTACGACCCACCCTCCCATCCTGGCACTTTCCCCTGCCACCGCAGGAACTGTAAAACCTGTGCCCACAACTCCTCCCTCACCTCTATCCAAGGCCCTAAAGGAGCCTTCCACATCCATCAAAGTTTTACCTGCACATCCACTAATATCATTTATTGTATCTGTTGCTCCCGATGCGGTCTCCTCTACATTGGGGAGACTGGGCGCCTCCTAGCAGTGCGCTTTAGGGAACATCTCCGAGACACATGCACCAATCAACCAAACCGCCCCGTGGCCCAACATTTCAACTCTCCCTCCCACTCTGCCGAGGTCCTGGGCCTCCTTCACCGCCGCTCCCTCACCACCAGACGCCTGGAGGAAGAACGCCTCATCTTCCGCCTCGGAACACTTCAACCCCAGGGCATCAATGTAGACTTCAACAGCTTCCTCATTTCCCCTTCCCCCACCTCATCCTAGTTTCAAACTTCCAGCTCCGCACTGTCCCTTGACCTGTCCGGACTTGTCCGACCTGCCTAGCTCCTTTTCCACCTATCCACTCCACCCTCTCCTCCCTGACCTATCACCTTCATCCCCTCCCC
>NC_057726.1:34093170-34183031 GCF_004010195.1 Chiloscyllium plagiosum
TGGATGGTCTGGGAGATGATGGTTTGGTGGTGGGGGGTGGGGTCATGGTCAAGGGGGCAGTAGGAGGAGGTGTCCGCGAGCTGGCGTTTAGCCTCAGCGGTGTAAAGGTCGGTGCGCCAAACCACTACCGCGCCTCCCTTGTCTGCTGGTTTGATAGTAAGGTTGGGGTTGGAACGGAGGGAGTGGAGGGCTGCACGTTCCAAGGGTGAGAAGTTGGAGTGGGTGAGAGGGGTAGAGAAGTTGAGGCGGTTAATGTCGCGGCAGCAGTTGGCTATGAAGAGATCGAGGGCGGGTAACAGGCCAGCACGGGGTGTCCAGGTGGATGGGGTGTTTTGGATGTGGGAGAAGGGGTCGTCAGAGGGTGGGCGAGAGTCTTGGTTGAAGAAGTAGGCGCGGAGGCGAAGGTGGCGGAAGAATTGTTCGATGTCGCGCCGCGTGTTGAACTTGTTAATCCGTGAGCGTAAGGTAATGAAGATGAGGCCTCTGCTGATATTAAAGAGTGGGCCAATGAATTCTTATAATTTCAAACATGCAATATGAATCAAGCTTCAGTAAATCTGATCAGTAAGAATTTTCAATGAATTAGTTAAGCAAGAAGTAATTTAATTACACATTCAACTGGAGAACTGCTGTTCCAGCAACATTCAAGTAGTACACCATCCAGGACAAAGGTGGAAGTGGGTAATGCAAATGCTGGAGATCAGAGTCAAGATTAGAGTGGTGCTGGAAAAGCACAGGTCAGGCAGCATCCGAGGAGCAAGAAAAACCGACGTTTCGTGTAAAAGCCCTTCATCAGGAATGAGGCTGAGAGCCTTGGGGGTGGAGAGATAAATGGGAGGGGAGTGGGGCTGGGGAGAAGATAGCCAAGAGTGCAATAGGTGGATGGAGGTGGAGATGAAGGTGATAGGTTGGAGATGAGGGTGGAGAGGATAGGTGGGAAGGAAGATTGACAGGTGGGACAGGTCAAGAGGACTGTGCTAAGCTAGAAGGTTGGAACTGGGGTAAGGTGGAGAGAGGGAAAATGAGGAAACCGGTGAAGTCCACATTGATGCCATGGGTTGAAGGGTCCCGAGGCAGAAGATGAGGCGCTCTTCCTCCAGGCGTCGGGTGGTAAGAGAGCGGTGGTGGAGGAGGTCCAGTACCTGCATATTCTCGGCAGACTGGCAGGGGGAGTTCAAATGTTTGGCCACTGGGCGGTGGGGTTGATTGGTGCGGGTGTCCTGGAGATGTTCTCTGAAGTGTTCTGCAAGAAGGCGTCCGGTTTCCCCAAAGTAGGGCAGACTGCATTGGGAACAATCGGATACAATAAATGACGTATAGAAGTGCAGGTGAAACTTTGATGGATGTGGAAGGCTCCTTTGGGGTCTTGGACGGAGGTGAGGGGAGAGGTGTGGGTACAGGTTTTTCAATTCCTGCGGTGGCAGGGGAAGGTGCTGGGAGGGGAGGGTGGGTTGTTGGGGGGTGTGGACTTGACGAGGTGGTCGCAGAGGGAACGGTCTTTACAAAAGTCGGATGGGATGGGGAGAGAAATATCTCCCTGGTGGGGTCTGTTTGGAGGTGGCGGCAATGTTGGCGAGTGATGTGATTTATGCAGAGGTCGGTGGGGTGGAAGGTGAGGACCAGGGGTGTTCTTTCCTTGTTGCAGATGGTGGGGTTCGAGGGCATCTTCAAACACATGGGAGGGAAGTTTCCACCCTTAAAGGAGGAGGCCATCTGGTGTGTTCTGTGGTGGAACTGGTCCTCCTGAGAGCAGAACACAGTCAGCTTGATTGGGTCTCATCCACTGTTTAAAAAAAACTCACTTCAGTACACATCATTTACAAGATAATTTGCAGTAACTCAAGATTCTTCGAACAGCAACTTCTAAACGCAACACCCAGAATAATGAGAACAGTGGGAACCACCTATATTTTGTATTCCAAGTCACTCCTGATCCTGACCATACTACTGGTATATTTTCATTGCTTCTGGGTCAAAATTCTAAAACACAATCCTTGACAGCACTGAGTCTTCACAATTACCAATTGTGGTGATGCAATGTGGAGGTTCACCATTAACTTCTCAAGGTCAATGATCTTCCTTGAGACACCCGCATTCCTCGAGCCCATGTTAAAACAAAAATAACAATCTGAAGGCAAGAGTACAGTTTAGATAAAGCTTGTTTGAGGGGGTAAGATATGAAGAAAGGTACATATCAAGGTCTATGCTAGAAGTCAATCATTAATATTGACTTTTACACGGGGTGGAAAAATTCCAAAAGATCAAACTATTTTACTGGTGATACTTTGATAGGCAGATCATGATATTATAATCCATAATAACTACAGTCAGGTAAACCAAGCATTATAATCAAACCATCACACCATGCTTCATGTATACAAACCTGATGGACATTTCCATACAGAGCAGCTTCCTCCATGGCAGTTATAACAACATAAGGATCACTTCGATTTTCTTTCAATAAACTTTCCATTTTTTTTGACCAAAGTTGTCCAACAGCAATGAGCTGTTGTGGAGTTGACCCTCTTTCTGGAACATTAGTAGCTTCCTTGAAGCATTGCAAGATGGTATTCATCTACATTTTAAAAAGATTAAGGTTAAATTTTCATGACATAAATATACATAATCATTTTCTAGCTATATTTTTATATTTACTATATTTTCTACATCCAATGGACACTTAGAAACCCAAAATAAAATAAATAAACCAAGTTGCAACACAATAATACTGCACAGCTACAAGACAGAAATTATTAGAACACACACACATATCAGAACATAAAAAGTGTTGGTAGCTTACTGAGATAATGGGCAAGAAGAAAGTGTTACAAGTGGGGAAACTTGAGAGATAAAAGTAAGTTGCACTTATAGATAATATATTTCATAAAAAACACCATACCTCTATAACTACAATCAGTGAAAACACTTGGAAAATACTATAATGTAATATTGTGTATCATTTACAAAGAAACAAGTCATAGATTGCCCTTTTAGGATAAAGATGGACAATTCCTCCGAGGGTTGTGCATCCTTGGAACATTGCCTCAGACAAGATGGGTGGTGGGGTCATTGAATTTTTTAAGGCAGAGGTAAATACGTTTTAGTAGGGCAAAGGAATCCAAGATTATCAAGGGTATACAGGAATGTAGATTTTGAGGGGACCCCAACTACTTCTGCTCTTAAATTTGCATTCTTAAATGTTTTCCACATAAACCCCAAAGACACAGATGTTTATTACGGACACCTAACTTTGATAATTGAGTCTGAAGTAAGAACTTCTGAAATAAATGTAACATTTAAACATTTGTTCAAGTAGATTGTCACAAAAGTCACGACGACTAGCATCTCCGTTGAGAGGAACAGGAGAAGATCTTTCAACATTTCTAACCAATTCTACTATTCAAGTAACCTTCTGGAATTTGAGTTAACAAAGCAGATCTGAATGATGGACAGTGGTTTTTGCGGAGGTTTATCCCAAATGACTTTGAAATGCAGGCCTCTCGTGGACTGTTCCAGAGATACACACAGATGAAAACCAGCTCCTAATGGACGATGATAAAATTGACCAAAAACATTCTTTTGGTGTGGCCAAAACATTAGTTTGTTTCCAATGTAAACAGCAAATGATGCAGATTGACACATTCTAAAAGTTAAGCACTGTATGTTGAGCAATGCACTAAACCTTGAGATAACTGTCACAAAGACTCATCCACCGCTGTGTACTGAAAAGCTGCAATCATTGTAAAAGTTTCAGACCACATGGCTTACATGCACCTCCAGGGTGTCATATTATTCTTGCACAAGCAACAATATATCAGACTTGCAGCCAAATGGAGAATAGCAAGAAGCACACTTAGTGAAGCTCCAGCATTTTGAGTGGAAAAGTGTGGTTAGAGAATTGGCTGACTGGCAGAAGGCAGAGAACAAGGTTAAAGGGTTAAAAATCACACAACACCAGATTATAGTCCAACAGGTTTAATTGGAAGCACTAGCTTTTGGAGCGCTGCACGGTGGGCGGCACGGTGGCACAGTGGTTAGCACTGCTGCCTCACAGCACCAGAGATCCGGGTTCAATTCCCGCCTCAGGCGACTGACTGTGCAAACACCACACATTCTCCTCGTGTCTGCGTGGGTGCTCCGGTTTCCTCCCACAGGACAAAAATGTGCAGGTAAGGTGAATTGGCCATGCTAAACTGCCCGCAGTGTTAGGTGAAGGGGTAAATGTAGGGGAACGGGTCTGGGTGGGTTGCGCTTTGGCAGGTCAGTGTGGACATGTTGGGCCGAAGGGCCTGTTTCCACACTGTAAGTAATCTAATCTAATCTAAATGCCAATAATTATGATCACACAGCAGACAGCCAACTTTATGATCCTGGATGAGACCACCAAATTAGGTTACGGTCTGGTTAAGGAACACTAACCATTTGTTTTCAAAGTATACAAAAGGTGAGATCTAATGAATTTACTCAGAGAATAAAACCACAAGACTGAACAATTCTGGATAAACAACAATACGATTTTATTAAGCATTATTACAATCTACATTATATATACACAACTTATTTCTAACACTAAGAATAATGTGTTAACCATGGGTAATATTCTGTGTTTGAAGAAGTCACAGAGTACATCTAATAGTAAAAGTGATCAAGACAGATCCATGGATTTCTCAATAACTCTCTCCAGACATTAATGATTATGGGTGTCATCATCTCTCATTGAAAACTTCACAAAACAGTACAGTTCTTCATGTTACCTGAACTGGCCTTTAAATTCCCTTTCAAGAGCTACTCAGGCATAGAATAACTCAAATGACAGTTCTGGTCGATCACCTTCCTTTCCAGGATTTTCATTTTCCTAGGTCTGGGAATTGCACTCTACTACCTGTGCTGAGGCACAACTCCAACCTTTTACCCAAGCCAGTTTCAACAAGTTAGATCTTTCCTTGTACTTTTTCTAGAGTTCCCAGTTTGCTCAGCTGCACCACACTGACACCGTTCATGGCTTTTCAACCACTACCCTTAGCTGTATTGAACCTAAGTGGCCTCCTGCTTGTGAACCATGACAACCTCCTCAGCTCTGAATGTAATACAGATGCCTAATAACTCCTAAAATGTGGCATGAATTCTTAATGCATAGAGATATCCAACTGCTCATGGAACTTAAGCTTTGTGTAGGTGACAGTGAGTTTTGTAGTTCAATTGCCTGCCTAAATCAGCACTTCTAGCTTTGATTCTACCCTCTTTCTTCTTCACAAGCTTACTGACCTTTTATTCTCATCTGTCTCTGTCGAACTCCTGTGCAATGATATCTGAGCTGACCCCAGTGATCATTTGAAAACCATACAATATATGGCACCCTATCATAGAGCAGAATTCAATGGTGTCACCTAACAAGTTTAGGAATTGCTTGTTCTAAATGTTACCAGTCAGAGGTGCTGGTTTGCTCAGTACAAAAAAAGGGATATAACTCAAGGGTTTCATCACAACTGTAGGTTCTCAGTCACTGAAGCAAGCAATCATGCTATTCTGGGGTGGAATATTTGCAAAGAGTTATAGTTCATCCTAAATAAACCATGAGGTGAATGAAACACATTGAATGGCAAAGATAGTGCACCCATTGAAAAGTGCCCTCTAAATTCAAAGTAAGGAATAGCTGGTACAAATGTATCCAGAATGTTTTTGGAAGACAGTTGCATGCTTTTAGATTTTAAGTATCACTCCTCAAAATCCAAATCTGGAAGAGATCACACCAACACTGACAGGTAAAATATTTCAGCAAACATGATACTGAAAGTGGCTACTGGAACATGAAGTTTGAAGAGGACTCTCTGCTGTTGACAATATTCAACATGCCTTTTGGCCAATATAAATTCATTTTGATCTAAAAGTGAGCCAGAATATGTTCCAGTGGAAAGACAAGACAGAGATATTTTGGAGCAGTTAGCACAACATGATATTTACATCTATGAAGAAGATGGGAAAGATCATGAATACTATCCATGTGAAGCCTATGCCAGCAAATACCACAACAATAACAATCATACAAATTAACAGTAGGATAGATCTTTGGCACCTCACATTTTCTCTGCCATTCAATAAGATAATGGACGATCAGACTGTGGTCTCGAACCAACTTCATGATTCTGCCTCCACTGGTCTCTGGGGAACAAATTCCCCACAGACTGATGGCCCTCAAGAGCAAAAAATAATGTTTTTCTCATCTGTCTTTAAATGGAAACCACTTATTTTTAAAACTGTGTCCCCACAGTTCTAGTTTTATTGCTCATAAAAATGTTACAAAGTCATCATAAAAGAGATGTATGCATTTAGTTTCAATGAGTCTTCATGCCTCAACAGGAGCTAAAATGGTCAAAAATGCCCACAGTGACACTTGTGCCGATTGAAAGGATATGCACGGGAAGAATACAGGAAGACTTCTACAATTGCTTCCCTTCATTCAGAAAAGGTGCTCAACTGTTCCACCAACACTACCACAGAGAAGAGAGGATGTATCTCGAAGTGTAACTATGTTTGAGATCGAGAATCAAAGATTTCAAGCCACATTCCTGTTACTCTTAATTTAGTTCTTTATAGGCATCCATTAACAAAATACCCTTAGATCTTAAATCCCACATTGCTCAATTCAAGCCCTTTGTGGGTTTACAAGGACATTCTGAAATCTTAAACCTGCATAAATTTACCCTCAATATCAGTGATGAAGTAAGCAATAATCAAACTTCACATGAATATATTTTGACTAAAACTTTTCAGTACAACCATACTCACTTCATCCATTGCTTCATCGAAAAGTACATCAACTCTATCCAATACCAAATGGCTGAGTCTAATGAAAAATAGACAGTGTATTTGAAGGACACGTACCAAACTGTGTGGAGTAGTAACAACTACATCACCTGCAAGTAAAGTTAATAACTCATTATTGCTTAAAAATTAAATATTATTCCAGGAATTATTGCTCTTATGAAAACTGTGCTCAAAGAAATTAATACTTTGGAAGCACTAAAATTCAATTCAAAGAAAACACAATAAGCTGGTCAAATTTATTAAGTAGATTGTTCTGACTTTACCTTTTATACATCAGTAATTCAAGATAATGCACATCCAAATGTTTTACACAAGTACAAAATCTATATCACATAGATAAACTAATATTCTACACTTGAAATTTCTTTACCATTCGAAATGTGCATATAATAAATTGTCAAAAAAATCTACAATCAATTAAGTTGCATTTTTACACTCATACAAATATCTGGTTTAAAAACCAACACCTCTTTAGCATGTTTTGCTCCAAATGCTCATATTCAGGGTCCAAGAATCATTTTCATTTTTCTATTGCTTTAGCACCATGCCTGTAAACTTCAAATAGAGGGTAAACAATTCTTCAATTGTTTTTTTTAAAAAAACAGTTTTCATCTGTCATGTCTCATCTAAATACATAACAAATACATAAATCCTGCTGCTGGATGGAACTACCAGGAGATCTGCTAAAAATGGTTTGTCATGTTTGTTTGACTTCTAAATTCACTGTACTTCATTAACAACCACTCAGTCATATAACACAGAAACAGACCTTCAGGTCCACTCATCTGCACCGACCAGACATCCCAAACTGACCTAGTCCCACTTGCTAGCATTTCATCCATATCTCTCCAAACCCTTGCATTCATATACCCAGTCGGTTGCCTTTTAAAATGTTGTAATTGTACCAGCCTCCACCATTTCCTCTGGCAGCTCATTCCACACATGCACCACCTGTGTTGTTACCTCTCAGGACCTTGTTAAAAATCTTTCCCCTCTCACCCTAAACCTATGCCTTCTAGTTTTAGACTTCCTCACCCTAGGAAAAAGTAGTTGGCTATTCACCTTATCCATGCACTTTATGATTTTATAAACCTCTATAAAATTCAACCTTCAGCATCCAATGTTCCACAGGAAAAAGCCCAAGCCTATTCACCTTCTCCCTATAACTCAAACCCTCCAGTCCTGGCAACATCATTGTAAATTTTCTTGGCACCCTCTCACATTTAACAACATCCTTCCTATAAAGGGCAACCAGAATTGTACACAGAATTCTAAAAGCGGCTTCACCAATGTCTTGTACAGCTGCAACATGACAGCCCAACTCCTACACTCAATCGTACACTCCCACACCAAATGAAGGGAAGAGTGCCAAATGCCTTCTTCAGCAACACTCCCCAGGGGCCTACCATTAACTATTTAAGTTCTGCTCTCATTTGTCCTACCAAAATGCAACACCACACATTTATCTAAATTACACTCCACTTGCTACTCCTCTACCCATTGGCCAATCTGATCAAGGTCCCATTGTACTCAGATAATCATCTTCACGGTCCATTACAGCAGTTATTTTGCTGTCAGCTGCAAACTTCGTAACCATTCCTCCTATATTCACATCCAAATCATTCATATAAATGATCAAAAGCAATAAGACCCTGCACTGATTCTTGTGGCATATTGATGGTCACCAATCTCCAGTCCAAAATGCAACCCTTCACCACCACTTTCTGTCTTCTACCTTTGAGCTATTTCTGTATCTAAATAGCTAGCTCCCCTTGGATCCCATATGAGCCAACCAGTCTACCATGCAGAACCTGGTCGAACGGTTTGCTTGAGTCCGTACAATGTCTACTGTTCTGTCTTGATCTTTATTGTTACCTCTTCAAAAAAATCAAGTTAGTGCGACACATTGTTAGTACGTCCTTGTCTTTCCAAATCCTGTCCTTCAGAATCTCCTCTGACAACTTACCCACCACTGACATAAATTTCATCAATCTGTATTCCTGGGCTTTTCCTGAAGTTCTTAAATATTGGCACCACATTAGCCAATCTCCAGTCTGTCACACCTCATCCGTGACTATCAATGACACAAATATCTCAGCAAGAGGCCCAGAAATCTCTTCTTCCACTTCCCACAAAGTTCTGGGAAACTTCCTGATCAGGTTTCAGGGACTTATCTACCTTCATGCGTTACAGTGTCCAGCACTTCCTCTTCTGTAATATGAACTATTTTCATCACTATTTATTTCCCCAAGTCCTGCAGCTTCCATGTCCATCTCCACAGTAAATACTGACACAAAGTATTCATTTAATATCTCATCCTGTGGCTTCATACATCAGGTGGCTATGTTAAACTTTAAGAAGGCCTATTCTTTCTCTAGTTACTCTTTTTCTCTTAATTTTATTATCAAATCTCTTTGGATTCTCCTTAACTCAAAGCTTTCTCACATTCCCTTTTTGCGCTCCAGTATACTCCTACTGGGATAGACTCCTCTCGGGATTCACTCGATCCCAGTTGTCTATATCTGGCATGTCTCCTCCTTTCTCTTGACCAATTTCTCAATTTGTCTAGTCACCCAGCATTCCCTACACCTATCAGCCATGCCCTTCACACTCAAAGGAACACACTGTCTCTAAACTCTCATTATGTAATTTTTAACAGCCTCTCATTTCCCAGCTGTCGCTTTGCCAAGTTCCTGTCTAATACTGTCAAAATTAGCATTACTGCAATTTAGAACTTTAACTTTTTGATCAGTTCTATCTTTTTCCATAACTATTTTAAACCCAATAGAATTATGATCACTTGCCCTGAAGTGACACCTCTGCAACATCCACCATCCAACTATACCTCAGTGACCCCTTTATCTGTTGTTCTCCACTTTGCTTGCAAGAAGAGATTTCTAACTATTTACCTTTGACCAAAAATATAATGAAGATCACAAAAATAGCTACAGATCTGGGTTCGGACTCTTAACTTCACAGAAGAGCAAATCACCAAAAAATTTTACTTCATTGAATTATCCAATATTCTTATCAGATATGGGTAATTTTAACCTCCAAACATGAGGAGGATTGGGTTAGGTGGAAAGTTAAGATTGTAAACTTTTGAAACAGATGTCCAGCTGGCTTTGAATGCATACATATCAGTTTAAAAACAGAGGCAAGGCAAGGGATGGATGAGTACCATGCTACTTCAGTGAAGAAAGATTGTAGAACTCTGAAAAAATCTGGGTGTCTGGTATAACAACTGCAAGAGGCCAATACTCAAGTACTGAGGGTGACTGGTAAGGCAAATAGATTATTACTTATTGCAAAGAGAATGGAACATTGAAGTAATGTCATTTTCCTCCAGCTGTAAAAGTGTAGATGAGACCACATTTAGAATATACATATAATTTTGGTCTTCTTACTGAAGAAGGGATATAACTGTATTAGAAACAGCATGGACCAGGTTCACTCAACTAATACCTTGGAACAAGGAAAGGGTGGACAGAGTTAGCTCAGTACTGATTGGAATCTGGAAGAATGAGAGATGCTTATTGAAACATACAATATCCTAAGGGACTTAACAGGGTGGATGCTGAAAGGACGTGTCCTCTTATGAAAGAGGCTGGAAGTAGGGGACAGAATTTAAAAATAAGGAGTGTCCGATTAAAGACGAAGACTCGGAGAACATTTTTCTCTCAGATAAATCTGTGGGATTCTCTTCTCCAGAGAGCATTAGACACAGAATTGAGTATTTTTAAGCCTGCATTAGATAAGGCAGACAGGCAGTGCAAGTTTATCAGATTAGCTATGATCTTATCAAATAGTGACTGGACTAAAGGGACCAATGCATGTGTTTAACTACTTCTGAGAGTCAGATTGAACAAAGAAAATTACAGCACAGGAACAAGCTCTTTGGTCCTCCAAGCCTCTGTCAATCCATGTACTCTATCTAAACCTGTCACCTATTTTCTAAGCATCAGTATCCCTCTGCTCCCTGCCCATTCATGTATCAGTCTAGATACACCTTAAATGATGCTATCATGCCCACCTCTACCACCTGCACTGGCAGCACGTTCCAGGCATTCAATATCATGTGTGAAGAACTTTCCATGCATATCTCCCTTAAATGTTCCGCCTCTCGCCTTCAACTTGTGACCCCCAGGAATTGAGTGCCCCACTCTGGGAAAAAGCTTCTCACTATCCACCCTGTCTGCACCTCTCATGATTTTGTCGATCTCAGTCAGGTTCCCCCCACCTCAACCTCAGCCTTTCTAATGAAAATAATCCTAATCTACTCAGCCTCTCTTCATACCTAGTGCCCTCCAAACCAAGCAATGTCTTGGTGAACCTCCTGTGCACTCTCTCCAGAGCATCCACATCCTTCCAGTAGTGTGAACTGTATGCAGTATCCCAAACGTGGCCAAACCAGTCTTATACATGTGTAAGATGTCCTGCCAACTCTTGTACTCATCCGATGAAGGAAAGCCATATGCCTTCTTGACCACTCTATTGACCTGCATTGTCAACTTCAGGGTACAATGGATTGATCACCCAATTTCTCTGTACATGAATTGCCACCAGGGCTTTTCCATGTAGTTCACTCTTGAATTGGATCTTCCAAAAGGCATCACCTCACATTTGCCTGGATTGAACTCCACCTGCCATTTCTCTGCCCAACTCTCCAATCTATCTATATTCTGCTGCATGGTCTGACAGTGCCCTTCACTTTCAGCTTCTCCATCAATCTTAATGTCATCTGCAAACTTACTAATCAGACCACCTATACCTTCCTCCACACCATTTATCTATGTCACAAACACAGATCCCTGTGGAACATTGTTGGTCACAGTTCTCTATTGAGAAACTTACTACTACTACTACTACGACTGTCTTCTGCTGCCCAGCCAATTCTCTATCCATCCAGCTAGTACACTCTGGACCCCATGGAACTTCACTTTTGCCATGCGAAGGGTTTTTGGGGACCCTTACTAAAGGCCTTACTGAAGTCCATATATATGACACCAACAGTCCTTCCCTCGTCAATCAATGTTGTCATTTCCTCAAAGAATTCTATGAAGTTGGTAAGACATGACCTTCCCTACACAAAACCACGCTGCCTGTCACTGATAAGCCCATTTTCTTCCAAATGTAAATAGATCCTATTCCTTAGTATCTTCTCCAGCAGTTTCCCTACAACTGACATCAGGCTCACCGGTCTAAACTTACCTGGATTATCCCCACTACCCTTCTTAAACAAGGGGCCATTAGCAATTCTGCAATACTCTGAGACCTCAAGGATGCGGCAAAGATAACTGTTAAGACCCCAGCTATTTGCTCTCTCGCTTCCCTGAGTAACCTAGGATAGATCCCACCTGGTCCTAAGGACTTGTCCACCTTAATGTCTTTTAGAATACCCAACACTTGATGCTTTCTTATGCCGACTTGGCCTAAAATAATCAAAAATCTAGCCCGAACCTCAATATCCATCATGTCCCTCTGTTCAGTGAATATCAACGTAAAATATTCAGTAAGAATCTCAAAGGGACAGCTGGAAAATGGAAAGCCTTCAAAAATGAGATAACGAGAGTCCAGAAACAGTATATTCCTACAAGGCTGGTAGGTGTAGGGAATGCTAGACGACTAGAGAAATTGAAGGTTTGGTTAGGAAAAGAAGTGAACGTGTGTCAGGTATAGACAGGAGAGATCGAGCGAATCCTTAGAAGAGTATAAATGCAGTAGGAGTACACTTAAGAGGGAAGTCACGAGGGCAAAAAGGGGACACGAGATAGCTTTGGCAAATAGAATTAAGGAGAATCCGAAGGGTTTTTACAAATACATTAACGACAAAAGGGGCAACTAGGGAGAGAATAGGGCCCCTCAAAGACCAGCAAGGCAGCCTTTGTGCGGAGCCACAGGAGATACTAAACAAGTATTTTGCATCTGCGTTTACTGTGGAGAAGGAAGATATAGAATGTGGGGAGACAGATGGTGACATCCTCTGTAATATGGACATTTTTCAAGGAGGAGGAAGTGCTGGCTGTCTTGAAACGCATAAAGGTAAATAAATCCCCAGGACTTGATCAGGTACACCCTTGAATTCTGTGGAAAGCTATGGGAGTGAGATATTTGCTGAGATATTTGTATCATCAATAGTCACAGGTGAGGTGATGGAAGACTGGAAGTTGACTAACGTGGTGCCACTGTTTAAGAAGGGTGGAAAGGACAAGCCAGGGAACTGTACACCAGTGAGCCTGACCTCAGTGGTGGGCAAGTTGTTGGAGAGAACCCTGAGGGACAGGATTTACACATATTTGGAAAGGCAAGGGCTGATTATAGATAGTAAACATAGCTTTGTGTGTGGGAAATCATGACTCACAAACTTGATTGATTTCTTTGAAAAAGTAACAAAGAGGATTGTTGAGGGCAGAGCAGTCCACGTGATCTATATGGACTTCAGTAAAGCGTTTGAAAAGGTTCCCCATGGGAGACTGGCTAGCAAGGTTAGATCTCATGGAATACAGTCAGAACTAGCCACTTGGATACAGAACTGGCTCAAAGGTAGAAGACAGAGGGTGGTGGTGGTGGTGGTGGAGGGTTGTTTTTCAGAATGGAGGCCTGTGACCAGTGGAGTGTCACAAGGATCAGTGCTGGGTCCACTACTTTTTATCATTTATATAAATGATTTGGATATAAACATAGGAGGTAGAGTTAGTAAGTTTGCAGGTGACACCAAAATTTGAAGTGTAGTGGACAGTGAAGAAGGTTACCTCAGATTAAAACAGAATCTTAATCAGATGGGCCAATGGGCTGAGGAGTGGAAGATGGAGTTCAAGTTAGGTAAATGCGAAGTGCTGCATTTTGGGAAAGCAAATCAGAGCAGGACTTATACATTTTATGGTAAGGTCCTAGGGAATGCTGCTGAACAAAGAAATCTTGGGAGTGCAGGTTCATAGCTCCTTGAAAGTAGAGACACAGGTAGATAGGATAGTGAGGGAGGCGTATGGCATGCTTTCCTTTATTGGCCAAAGCACCGAGTATAGCAGTTGGGAGGTCATGCTGCAGCTGTACAGGACGTGGGTTAGGCCACTGTTGGAATAGAGTGTGTAATTCTGGTCTCCTTCCTAGTGCCAGGGTTGGAAAATTTGAGCTATAGGGAGAGGCTGAATAGGCTGGATCTGTTTTCCCTGGAGCTTCGAAGGTTGAGGAGTGACCTCAGAGGTTTATGAAATCATGAGGGGCATGGATAGGATAAATAGACAAAGTCTTTTCCCCCGGGTGGGGTAGTCCAGAACTCGAGGCCATAAGTTTAGGGCGAGTGGGGAAAGACATAAAAGGGACCTCAGGGGCAACTTTTTCACGCAGAGGGTGGTACATGTATGGAATGAGCTGCCAGAAGAAGTGGTGGAGGCTGGTACAATTGCAATATTTAAAAGGCATTTGGATGGGTATATGAATAGGAAGGGTTTGGAGGGATATAGGCCAATTGCTGGTAAATGGGACTAGATTAGGTGGGGATATCTGGTCGGCATAGACTAGTTGGACCTAAGTGTCTGTTTCCATGCTGTACATCTCTATTACTCTATGACCCATTTTCTCTGACTCTACCACAAATTTCCTCCTTTGTCCTTGAGTGGACCAATCCTTTCTCTAGTTTCCCTCTTGCTCCTTATATATGAATAGGCTTTTCTTTTAAGGAAAAGGATTTTCATCAACCCTGTTTGCTACAGATATTTCATGATCCCTTTTAGCCCTCTTAATTCCTCGTTTCAGAGTGGTCCTACTGTCCTGACATTCTTCCAAAGCTTCTTCTATTTTCAGTCACCCAGGTCTTATGTATGCTTCCTTTTAGCTAGTCTCACAATTTCACTTGTCATCTATGGTTCCCCAATCTTGCCATTTCTATCCCTCATCTTCGCAGGGACATGTCTGTCCTGCACTCTAAATAACCTGTCTTTAAAAGCCTCCCACATATCAAATGTTGATTTACCATTAAACAGCTGCTCCCAATCCACATTCCCCAGCTCGTGCTGAATTTTGCTATTGTTGGCCGTTCCCCAATTTAGCACTCTTCCTTTAGGACCACTCTCATCTTTGTCCATAAAATTACTAAAACTTACGGAACTGTGATCACTATTCCCAAAGTAATCCTCTACTGAAACTTCAACACCTGGCTGGACTCATTCCCCAACACCAGGTCCAGCAATGGCCTCTTCCCAGGTTGGAATATTTACATACTGTACTATAAAACATTCCTAGATGCTCCTTATATATTTTGCTCCATCTAGACCTCTAAACTAAGTGAATCCTAATCAAATGTTGGGAAAATTAAAATCTCCCATTACCACTACCCTGTTGCTCCTACATCTTTCCATAATGTGTCAACATATTCGTACCTCTATCTCATGCTTGCTGTTGGGAGGCCTGTAATACAGCCCCAACATTGTTACTGCACCCTTCCTATTTCTCAGCTCTGCCCATATTTGCTCACTACTCAAGTCCTCCATGGTGTCCCTCTTCAGCACAGCTGTGATATCCTTTCTGACTACAAACGTAACTCCTCCACCCCTTTTCCCGCCCTCTCTATCCTGCCTGAAGCATCTATGTCCTGGGATATTTAGTTGCCAATCTTGCCCTTCCCACAACCACGTTTTAGTAAGAGCAATAACATTATACTCCCAGGTACTAATCCAAGCCCTAATTTCATCTACATTACCTAATACACTTCACACATGAAAACAAATACACCTCAGACCACCTCTCCCTTTGCGTTCACCATCTGCTTCCTAACTACTCTTTCCCCTTAGTCAGGCTGACTTTATTATTTAATTCCTCATAGGCTTTAGTTACTACCTCCTTACTGTCCACTAACCTCATTTGGTTCCATTCACCCTATCACATTAATTTAATCCCTCCCCAATAGTATTAGCAACAGAACTCCCCAGAACATTGCTTCAGGTCCTGCCCAAGCATAGACCATTCAATTTGTAATGGTTCCACCTTCCCCAGAACTGGTCCCAATGTCCCAAAAATATGAACCCCTCCTCCCTGCACCATCTCTCAAGCCATGCATTCATCCTGCCTATTCTTTCATTTCTATTCTGACTAAAACGTGGCACTGGTAGCAATCCCAAGATTACCACCTCTGAGGTTCTATTCTTTAACTTGGCTCCTAACTCCATAAATTCTTCGTGTAGGACCTCATCCCATTTCTTTTTACCTATATCATTTGGGCTTTTATGCACCACGACAGCTGAGTATTCACCCTCCCACTTTAGAATGTCCTGCAGCCGATCTGATACATCCCTGACCCACTCACCTGGGAGGCAATATACCATATGGGAGTTTCGTTTTCGACCACATCAACCACCTTGAGGAAAGCTGCATGATTGAAATTTAATTGTATTTCTATTTTTAACTACACAGTTATGCTGAAAAGATGCCATTACAAAGGTCAACTTTAATGAAATTACTCATTCAATGACAGAGGTTGGAACACATTAGCTTTTTTTATAGTATTCTCTCTCAACAAAGATCAAAGGCCAGAATTTCCTCAGAAGCCAATCTGCTTGCAACTACAAAGAGTACACTTACATCCTTTGGTAAACTTTATTTTCTTGATTTCTTCTGGATCCTGTCCAACCAAAACCAAGGATAGAGAAAGCGGTCGGGAAGTTCTTATTAAATCAGTTAACATCTGGTACACAAAATGGGCCTTCTGTCGTCCAGGGCAAACAATTATTGCTAATGGCTAATATTTAAAATAGAAGTGAAGATTGTTTTATTAACATTAGTTGCATACATTGTTCAAAAAAATACAAAACTCTAAATATAATGTTTTAGCCACATGTTAAAACACATTTGTCTTAAATCATACTTTATCTTTGCAGTCATGATAACCCCAAAATTAACACTGATATGTTAATTTTATAAACACAAATTATATACCCCAGTGTTCAGTGAACTTGTGGAATACTGAAGAGGTTTCCCAAATGACTGGTAATTTTTTTTTCCTCTTCCTCCCTACACATTTTGATCTCTTATTGAATTGAATTTTTGAACTGAATTGAATTTATTGTCATATGTACTGAGGCACAGTGAAAAGCTGTGTCTTGCGAGCAATACAGTCAGCTCACATAGTTATGTAGCATAGATAAGTAGATTTTGCCCGCCTGCATTGCTCATCCTGTACTTCTGAACGTTTGGAGCAGCCACAACCCTGGTTATACAAGAAGTAGACAAGAAAACCACAAAGTTGAAGAGAGTTTTTCATTATAATTCTATGGAAAGCTTCTGGTTTAGATCGTAAATGAACATCTGTCAGATCAATTAAATAATATTGAAGTCATTTAGCAGTATTTTGATCTCTGCAATAGCTAATACAAGTAAGGAAATTACCAGGCAGTAGTTAGCTTGTTCAAAAATGTACTTTTAAAATCCTGGCCAATTTAATTGCTAGGATTGAGGAATTTTATGATCATAAAGTTGAGCGTCAAGTAGAACATCAAAGGTTTGAACAATGCTGTTCTATTAAATGCAGTGGTTAAGGGGTTGAAATGGTGATAAGAATATTGCTTTCATGGTACAGGCTAAAGTTGGCTTCTTGGAAGAAATTGCTACTCATGCCATGTGTACTTGTATACTGGTTGAAAGTGTGGTGCTGGAAAAGCACAGCAGATCAGGCAGCAGCCAAGTGGAAAGAGAATCAACATTTCAGGTATAACTCCTTCACCAGGAATGAGGCTTGTTGGCCGGGGTGGGGGCAGTGGAATGGGGCTTATATACCAGCAACTCAAAATCATGGGCTCCCAAAGTGACACTAACCTGCGAGAGGATTGCACCGACACAGCTAACTCACTAGTGAACCAGATGAATTTTTCAACAATCAACAGAGATGAGAGACATTGATAGATATTGAGAGTCCTTTTTCCCAATTCCAGATTAGTTAATGAAATTAAACTTTAATTCCACAAGTAATAGTGAGATTTGAACCTATCTCCCCAGAGCATTATGGCCTGGGCTTCTGGATTACCAAGTTTAATGTGCAATGACCAGGTGATGGCTGATCTGATTTTAACCTCAATTTTACATTACTGTATACCTCAGATATTCTTCCATCCATGTGATAATCGAAAATCTATTCATTTCTGCCTTATAAACATTTAAAGATTGTGTATCCAATACCATCGCAGGAAGGAAATTCCAAAGATCTTCAGAGAAAAATGGCTCCTCTCAATGTCCTAAATGGGCAACCTCTTATTTTTAAACTATAGCCCCTAGTTCAAGATTCTCTCGATCAAGTCCGCTCGGGATTTTACAATGTTTTTCGAAGAAACTGTTAATTATCACCCAGTAAAATGTTCTTGAAATTTATGTGGAAGGGGAGATTTCAGTCAACATGACAATGTTACATGCTCAGGATGAAATTCCTTTGTACTACACCTAGAAAACAATTATCATTTCATTTAACCAACAACTCCAATTGGAGCAACGTTCCAGGGATTCATACTGATAATAAGTCATATTCAAACCCAAAATAAAGCTAGAATTCACTTGGGACAAGATATCTTGTGTACCAGTCAGAAGTGCTTAAACTGAAAACCAAAGCAGCAGTTCAATATGACTTAACAATTTCTTTGGCTCATTAGTGGGCTTGCAGAAAAATATGCTGTAAACTTTTAAGTATGTTATCAGAGACATCTGGCCAGAATTTTTTTCTGGGGAGAAGCTGAACAGTTTGGGTACACCCAAATTAAATTTTTGATCCTAAATTTATTCTGATACCAACTGTTAGCCACCAACTTGTGGGGTTAAACCAAGAGGCAGTACTCTGCCTAAACATTTAATGGAATTAGACAATGTACATGATTAGATTGAGGAGAAAGTGAGGTCAGCAGATCAGAGCTGAAAATGTGTTGCTGGAAAAGCGCAGCAGGTCAGGCAGCATCCAGGGAACAGGAGAATCGACGTTTCGGGCATAAGCCCTGAAGAAGGCTTATGCCCGAAACGTCGATTCTCCTGTTCCCTGGATGCTGCCTGACCTGCTGCGCTTTTCCAGCAACACATTTTCAGCTCTGATCTCCAGCATCTGCAGACCTCACTTTCTCCTCAAAGATTTTAACCTACTGCGAATCCTCTTACAAGGATGCCTTCCTTGAAGAAGCTCTCTTCCTCCCTCTACAAATATTTCAGTGAGTCCCTCTCTCACTGCACCCCTCAGGTCATCTCCTCTGCACAGAAGCTCTTCAGCCACATTCTCAAACAGACTCACTACCACAGCCATATCTCCTTCCTCAGCACCTGCCTACGGAACCGACTGATCCCGCACGGACTACGGACCATTCCTGAAGAAGGGCTTATGCCCAAAACATCGATTCTCCTGTTCCCTGGATGCTGCCTGACCTGCTGCGCTTTTCCAGCAACACATTTTCAGTACATGATTAGATTCCCTACAGTGTGGAAACAGGCCCTTCGGCCCAACTAGTCCACATCAACCCTTCGAAGAATAATCCACACAGACCCATTCCCCATATTTACCCCTGACTAATACACCTAACTCTCCAGGCAATTTAGCATAACCAATTCACCTAGCCGGCGCACCTTTGGACTGTGGGAGGAAACCGGAGCACCTGGAGGAAACCCACGCAGACACAGGGAGAACGTGCAAACTCCACACAGTTGCCAGAGGCTAGAATCGAACCCAGGTCCCTGGTGCTGAGGGGCAGCAGTGCTAACCACTGAGCCACCGTGCTGCCCTTACATGTGAAGGAAGGATATTTAATTCACAAATTATACTGTAGAACAGAACTATTGAGTGGGAGCAAATTGAAGGATAAATAACGGGTATTAATTCTCTAACATAGAATAGAACAAAGGAAAATTATTTACTCGACTTCACGTTAAGTATCTTAGTACGTAATGAGATCTCTATCAGAGCATCTAAAAGACCGATCCTAACAGTCAGCTTGAAATTGACCAGTCTCATTTGTTAAATTAGATTTGATAAGATAAATTAGATATTGACAGTAGTCGAATCTGTATGAACATATAGATAATTCCAATATATATTGAGAAAAAAACATAACTCTTCAGTAGATTTGAGATTTCTCAGAAGGTTCACTTGAACTAAAGTGTTAACTCCAACTTCTCACCACAGATGCTGCCAGACCTGTTGAGCTTTTCCTGTTTCCGATTTACAGTATCCACAGTTCTTTTGTTTTTTTCTGGAAATACTCAGATTGATCAGCATGAGCAAAATGATTACAACTTATGACATCTTTATTGTGTTTGTCACCACGGCCACAAATTCATAACATGCAGTTTCCCTCTAGATGTTGACTGGCCTGCTGTGTTTTATGTTACAGTACCATTGATTAAAGTGGAAAACATGTGAATGAAGGGAGCATCTAAAACCTATAAATTCAATGATATTCCATAGGAGATAGATAATAGAAAATTCACCAAATTGGACCAAGACTCTGATCTGGAAAATGTATTGTCCACAAATCACTGATGGCAAAGAATAAAACAGATAAGAAGTTGTTGACAACTTCTGCTGCCTCACAGCTGCTCTTGATATGCAGACTATGAAGGTCGTGTTCAGGCCTTTCAGGTGCTGGAAAATTCCTATTAACTGACTATTGATAATAGAGTTTTATTTTTAAAACAATGTTAAACAAAACAAATGAGGCTTCTTTCAGGTTTTAAATAAACATCTAGGCAAGGAGGTAAATGATGTGATATTTTTGGATTATTCAGAAGAATTTGATAAAATGTCAATGATAGGCTTTGAATTAAGACTTATGTTCACAGATTGAAGTTAATAGATTAGCATGAATTGAAGATTGGATAATAGGCAGAAATCAAGCTAATTTTCAGGTTAGCTGGCTCCAATTGGAGTAGGCTCGGTTATTTAAGATTTATATTACCAACTGAAAAGGAGGGGACTGAATAAAATCAAAATAAAGTACTGAAGAAAAACACCTAAATGGCAAAGTAAGCTGTGAGAAGGACACAAGAAGGCTGAATAGAGATATGGATAACTTGGGTGAATTGGCAAGAAAATGGCTGATGGAATAGAACGTGAGAAAAATGTAAAAATATTCACTTTGGTTGGGTTAGGAAAACAGATATTTTTAAAAGGTGTGATTATTAAATATTGATATTCAAAAAATTACAGGAAGTTAACAAAGCAATTAATTAGGTTGGCATTAAGATATGTTAAGTATTTATTGCATAAGAATATTACAACATTAAGGAAATATGGCTACAATTATACAGGGCAATGGCAAGTGCATACCTACTGTAAAGTAAGGATTATATCCCTTAAGAGGTAGTGTAACAAAGATTTCCTAGATTTATTCCTAGGACAAAATGAGTAAAACGTGCCTATATGCTCTAGAGTCATCTCACAGAAATATGTACATTTTTTTGCAAGGCAAACAGGATTGACAAGCTGCAGAGTCTAAAACTCGGTCTAAAACTAAAAGCTTCAGTTTGAGAGGGTCAAGCATTTAGGAATACACATTAGGTTGGGAAACCTTGAAATTCTGTTCTCCAGACAGCTGTGGGTGCTCAGTCATTGAGCATACTTAGAAATGAAGTCAACAGTGTTTTGATTTCTCAGGTAACAGAGGGATTTAGGGGCAAAGCAGGGATGAGAACTAAGGTAGAAAGTTGGTCTTAATTTTATTCAAATGGCAGAACAGGTACACAGACCCACCCAGCCTACTCCTAACACTGTTTATGTGTGATATCTCATTTACATTAGGGAAGTCAAGACTGGACTGATTCAACATAAACTGTATTGGCAGCAAATTGAGAAAGATTACACATGTTAAGCTTGCATAGGACAGGTTACACTGCAGACAGTGAAGCCAAATATGTAGACATGTTTTACAAACCCAGAAATGGACTCTCACAAAACTAACAGAAAAGTTTCAGCTGTGAAAAAAAGCAATATGAGAGAATGTAGCAAAAGTGAGTTGCTTTATTAGTCCCTGCTGAACATCATCTAGTTTAACTTTTGGAAAATATCTGTATTTGGTTTCAAATTTTAATTTAAAGTATACTGATAAATAATAGTGAGTGTATCTGGACATGATAGCAAAAAAAAATCATCAAGGTCCTTACCAAATTTCGCCTGGGTTGATAGTTATACATGGATGGTAATTGTAAAAACGTCAACAATGGAGGGAGGTACAGAAGAGGATCATCTCCTTTCTGCGAAACTGCAATCAAGTCACAACCACGGCCTATAGCAGGCCAACAGTAAGCTTGCACAACATTTGGACGAACAATTTTTTTCTTGCACAGTTCCTGAGAGAAAACAGACCAGATAAATATGTCAAAAACAATATGCCATGATTTGACATTTTGGACTAAGCAACATTAATAATGTTGCAAATAATCTGTAAATTCACCCTGTAGCTACACAATCTCACTCATCACAGCCAAGCCATTTTCTAACCGGTACATGGTAGAAAGCAATAAGTGACGCACATTTATTTTAGTTAAATGACACCGACAGTACAGAGGGAAGAAGAGCAGTTTAGATCAGGTGCAAGACAGACATTGTTGAGTAACTTTTGTTTAAAATGTAATCTCTATGATCTTTGGCACGCATTGGGAATGGGGATGCCACTTAGCTGAATCGGTCAGTTGTAAGAGCATTACTAGTGATGCCTGGGAGAACTCAACTTAGGAGGGCACGGAGGCTCAGTTGTTAGTACTGCTGCCTTACAGCGCTAGGGACCAGATTTGATTCCAGTCTCGGGCGACTGTCTGTGTGGAGCTTGCACATTCTCCCAGTGTCTGCGTGGGTTTTCTCCGGGTGGTCCAGTTTCCTCCCACAGTCCAAAATGTGCAGGTCAGGTGAATTGACCACGCTATACTGCCCATAATGTTAGGTACATTAGCCAGAGGGAAATGGGTCTGGGTGGGTTACTCTTTGGAGGGTCAGTGTGGACTTGTTGGGCCAGATGGCCTGTTTCCACACTGTAGGGAATCTAATCTAATCTAAACTGGCCACTGCCACAAGATGAATGTGCGTTTTAAAAATATGTGGTCAGCAATGTTCAGAAATACCAGTATTCCTGGCTATGACGGATGAGTCTATCTTTATTGATAACATAAATCATGAACTAGCTTTAATAAAGCACCTGACATATCATTTGATTCCAATAGCTAATGTTATCCAGATTCCAAGCATCTGAAATTCCCCTTTTGAACCTTGAATGCCAAATGCATGAGAATGTCAAATGTTTAGGGTCTTGATAACAAGGACTTTGTTGTATAAAATATCAAGTTAGTTTCTTTAAAAAGCATATGAGATACTCATTTAGGTTTAACAACAATTGAATGCTTTTGATAATTACATTCCTTCTGCTCAAGGCAGACATTTTTGAAAGTCATCAAACTGCAAGAAATTCAATATGTCCATAATGGAGTACATAAATATATGTGTGTTGAGTCATTGTACAGGCAAGGCAGTGAAGCAGTTACAACAGTTCTATTAAACAACAATGACAAGTTCTATTAAAGATACAAAGAAAAATCTCAAGTCACTTCAAGGGACTGTCAGGAAATAAGAACAGGAATTTTATTTATGAAGTAAAAAATTAAGTTAAAGAGAGACACATTTTCAGAAATTAATGACAGTGACAGAGATTTAAAAAACCTTGACTTAAATTGTGGTAGACCAAAAAGCCAGTGACCTAATCTGATACCACAAAATCAATAGTTCTGTTTTAATATTTGGCATGAAAATAACCCAGATAAAAATTATTAACTTGAATAATTCATGTAAAAGATACATATGCAGGAAATAATTGCCAACTTGCTAGACTAAAAACATCCAAAAAACAGAGAATAAAAGCAGAATGCAAGATACATATTATTTTACCACAAAGAAAAGGAAATGAGCTTGTGCATTGTAGGCCCTTTTAATTCACTGGTATAAGTTTTGAATTTATTCCAATTTTGAACTGAAGATAATTTCTGTAGGAACTTGCAGGCAATTAGTGATATAAAAGAACATTACCTTTTTTAAATCCAGAGAAATAGGTGACATTTCCATGCTCCGACAAGGTCTCAGTTTGATTAGTGAGTGCACCAAGACTCCATTGCAGAGGTCAAAAGCCATTTTGTAGGATGGCTAAAAAGAATAACCAAAAAAGAAAACCTTCTGTAGTCTTGAAAGACAACTACCAGTTTTAACTGCTCAACAATGCAACTGATTTGATTCATGGCCTACTGTCAATGTGTGCTGTTCTGAGAGCATCAAAACTCACTTTTTTATACTGAGACTTTTTAAAATAAATGGTTTAAGTAAAATTTTTAAATTTGTAATTCAACCGAGCTGACAATTCAGTTAAGTTACTTAACACAAGAAATTGAACACCACATGAAAGAATGTAACTCATAAAATATCTGACATTAAGAGCCACTGAGTTTATATCATAAAGAAATCATTCCGATAATATTCATAAATCATTAAAATTCTACACATATATATTGACCAGTATAATACATAGAAAGGATGCTTTGAATTGCTAATGAGGTAAAACTGAGACTAATTTACAACAGTTTAGGAGAAATTAGCCTCTACAAGTGCAAAATGACTTCGCCTTTCCGAATCTTATTAGCTTTAGTCTTTGTTCCATTTTTAATTTTGCACAACATCATAATTTCTCAAGATAGGGATGCACGCAATAGAGAAGTTAGATTTGAAAATAAATGACATTTCTGTACCAAATGTTTTGTACATTAATATAACAGCTCAATGGCTGCAGAAGATTAGTACACTCTGGCCTAAATGGATTTCCATTTGTCGCACCAGTTTTATGGGCAGCCCTGTAATAACACTATACTATCAATCAGTTATATGTTTGTCCAAGTTAGTCAGGTCACAAATTTGAGCATATATCTTACACTTCAGTAAGCAGCAGTGTTCCCCAGTCATACATCTGTATGCAGAGCCACAAAATTGTCACATATATAAAATATATACACACCCGCAAGTTCTTGTGGTTCTACTCAAGGTATACATGTTGTCATGAAATTCAGAGCAATAATTGGAGGATGAGTAGATCAAGGATATTTTATTACAGTTTTTACTGATAAGTTTAATAATAAACAGGGAATGCTTATACATCTGTGATCTTTCATTAGAGCAGACCTGAAATGTTAACTTCCATTTTTCTCACCACAAATGCTGCCTGGCCTAATTTAATCTATTCTCTGTTAAATATTTTGCTTTTGGATTACTGTTTAATTCACTTCCCTTTCCTGTCCAGGAAGGTGGTGAAAGAAAGATGTCAAGAATCTCTGTTTTTCTTTCTACTGGTGTTACCTTATTCAAGTATTTAATCTTTGTTATGTTTTAATAGACTTTCTTGCTTCTGTAATGCCCATGCGTTGTAATGAGCCAAGTATGACCAAACTTACATTCTTTCATGGGGTGTGAGCATCGAGATCAATAATTGTTTCCTATTTTTAATGATACCTGAAACACAGTGCCTTGCCGGACAATTTCAAAGGGCAGTTAAGAAACAGAGATGGGGAGCTCTAGTGGGTGTGGCAGGAGGGGCAAATATCCTTTTGCTTCGCAAGGATATCTGGGATTGCAGGGCAGCTATTTAGATTATGATACTCAGAGGGACTGGAAGGGGCAGAGTGGATAAACGTTTTTTTTAAAATAGCAAAGAAAAGAAAGCGGTTTAAAAAAAGCAAAAATTCATTTCAAAAAGCTTTCAATCCTCTGGATTAGCACCCACCTTTGCTATATTTTACCTTTTTTTCCTTTCAATTTGATATTATCCTTACTTCCTTGGTTAATAGTGTTCAGTTCATCCCTTACCCAGCATATCCCATGGCCATTACACCTGACCAGCGCATCTTTAGACTGTAGGACGACACTGGAGCACTTGGAGGAACCCACGCAGGTGCGGGGAGAATGTGCAAACTCCACACAGATAGTTGCCCAAGGGTGGAATCAAATTTTGGTCCCTGGCACTGAGGGAGCAGTGCTAATCACTGAGCCATCATGCCACCCTTTCCTAAATATTGTGATAGTACAGAAACGATGAAATAAATTAATACAAATAAAATTTTGACACCAATTTACAGATAGACAGTAGCTACTGTTAGCAAATTTCAGCCTCCTATCTCTACTTATCTAAGTCCAAATTGCATGGAGTTTGGAAGAATTTCTGCCACAAGACCTAGTGGGATTTCTCACCACATCTCACTAAACTCACCTAATTTTCAACCGACCTAATATGCCTTCCTACACACTTGATTCCAAACCCATCTTATGCAGCCTTTCTTCAGGACTTACCCCTCAGAGGACATCCCAGAATTTACTGGCATTCCTTGCACCCCTGCAATCTTTAAAAGCCCATTGTAAACTGATCTAGCGTGGTCAGATATGAGCTGCTCTGCACACAGTTAGTGATGTTTGCCAGAACAAAGTGTACTAAACGTAATTGGGTCAGCCAGCTGGACCTCATAGAGCATGAGTTCCCTGATTGGGAATGTAAACCTCGTCCAGTCGGAGGACCTGGCTGGCCTAAAGGATCAATGTTAGCAATATGGAGCCTCAGGAATGTGACTCATTGGTACCCTCTAGCTGTCTTCACCTATCCCCACTTCACCACCCTACCCCTGCCAGTTTTTGATCTGTAGCTTCCTCTACACCTACCTCCAGTCCTGAAGAAAGGTTACAACTGAAACATCGACTTCTCCACTTCCTGTTGCTGCCTGGCCTGCTGTGTTCTTCCAACCTCGTACCTGTCTATTATGGATCCCAGCATCTGCAGTTTTTTTGGTCTCTGATTCATTATGAGGCAGTGCTATTGTCAAAGGCTATACATTTGTAAATAAAGGGTGATTGGCGATCAGTGAAGCATTATCCTGAAAAAGTCAATTTCAGATGTTGGTGGATCCAGCATACGGAAAGAATTCATTATTGCTTCTGGACAAATGACATGGCAGGTGAAAAACAAGTGATTATCATGGCAGCCTGTGCAGCTGCAGCTTTTCCTGTCATTGGGAGCCTAACTTTTCCTGAGGCACGAGTTACTTAAAACCTTTCAAGAATTGATTGACACAGTAAAGGAATATTATAACCACAAGTCACTTTTAATTTTGAGATACTACTGCCTTTACTTGGCAATTTGAAAACCAGGGTAATCAGTGCCAGGATTTGTTACCAGGTTATGACAACTGACCGAAGTGTGTGAATTTGGTTTAACCCTTAATAAGATGCTTGGAGACAATCTCGTATGCAGGTTTCATGATGTGACTAGGCAAAAATTCTTACTGGCTGAAGCTCAGCTGAACTTCAAAAAGGCGCTACATTGGTTTTATCATTGAAAAATGCAACAAATGGTGCTTGTGATTTGCAGGACATTCCAATGGAGTGAACATCCTTGCCAGTTTGCCTGAGCTTGGGCAACACCATTTAGGCCTTTAGGTCCTTTTTAGGTCCCCCCTAGCTAACTTGTAACTCTTAAGCTCCCTGACTGAGCCTTCACGTCTCATCTTTACATAAGCTTCCTTCTTCCTCTTGACAAGAGATTCAAATTCTTTAGTAAACCATGGTTCACTCGCTCAACCACTTCCTTCCTGCCTGACAGGCACATACTTATCAAGAACATACAGTAGCTATTCCTTGAACAAGCTCCATATTTTAACTGTACTCATCTCCTGCAGTTGCCATCCCCATCCCCATCCTATGCATCCTAAATCTTGCCTTATCGCATCACATAATTGCTTTTCTACAGCTATAACTCTTGCCCTGTGGTATGTACCTATCCCTTTTCATCGCTAAAGTCAACGTAACCAAATTGTGGTCACTATCACCAAAGTGCTCATCTACTTCCAAATCTAACATCTGGCTTGGTTCATTACCCAGTACCAAATCCAATGTAGCCTCTCCTCTTGGTGGTCTATCTACATACAGAAACCCTTCTGCACAGATTGGACAAAAACTGACTTATCTCAAGTGCTCCAAGTGTAGCATTTCCAGTCAATATTTGGAAAGTTAAAGGCCCCCATAACAACTATCCTGTTACTTCCACTTCTATCCAGAATTGTCTTTGTAATCCCTTCCTCTACACCTCTGGAACTTTTTGGAAGCCTATAGAAAACTCCCAACAGGGCGACCTCTCCTATTGCTAAACTCAGCCTCAGTAGATGAGTCCTCATCAAACATCCTTTCTGCCACTATAATACTGTCCTTGATTAACAATGCCACACCTCCCCTTCTTTTATTGCCTTCCCTGATCTTAGTCAAACATCTAAACCCGGAAGCTGCAGCAAACATTCCTGTCCCTACTCTATCCATATCTCTGAAATGGCCACAACATTGAAGTCCCAGGTACCAACCCATGCTGCAAGTTCGCCCACCCAGGTTATGTTACAGTTGTATAGGATTTTGGTTTGGCCACATTTGGAATACTGCGTACAGTTCTGGTTGCCACACCCCTCGTAGGATGTGGATGTTTTGGAGAGGGTGCAGAGGAGGTTCTCCGGTATGTTGCCTGGTATGGAGGGACTAGCTCCGAAGACAGGCTGAGTAGATTAGGATTATCTTGATTAGAAAGATGGGAGATTGTTGGGGAAAGGAAACTAATTGAGATCTACAAAATTATAAGTGGCATAGACCAGGTGGATAGCAAGAAGCTTTTTCCTGGAGTGTCGGGACTCAGTTACTAGGGGTCATGCGTCCAAGGTGAGAGGGGACGAGTTTAAGGGAGATATGTAAGGAAAGTTCTTTACAGAGAGGGTGGTGAGTGCCTGGTAGAGGTGGGCACATTAGCATCATTTAAGATGTGTCTAGACAGATACATGAATGGGCAGGGAGCGGAGAGATACAGATCCTTAGAAAATAGACAACAGGTTTAGATAGAGGATCTGGAGGGCCGAAGGGCCTGTTCCTGTGCTGTAATTTTTAAAATTCTTTTTGTCCTCATTGGAATATATTACTGCCAGGAGGCATGAACTATTTTCTTAAATACCTGCTATTTCACTGAATGCACCTTAGTATATGAATCATAATACATGAATTAAACAGCACAAAGAGGTTAATGAGTTTGATTTTATAGCAATTACAGACATAGTTATAACTGGGTATGTAACGTTTTGCGAGGACAGGCAGGGAAGGAAGGATGATGAGGTAGCTTTGATAGAATCAATTGGAGTATGTATGTATGTTAGCAGGAAATGATGTTGGCTAGGAAGAGGTAAAACCCATATGGGTGGAGTTAAGTAGTAACAAAGGGGAGAAGACATTGGTAGCAGTAGTCTTTTGGTACCCATAACAGTGATTCCCATAATCAATGTTCGGCCTATATTAAAGGGATCACTACTGATTCCAGCAGTAAAAATCTGCACATTAAAAATCAAATTCCTCCTTAAATGTACTCAATCGGTTACAGGTCGAAGGGTTATGGAAAGCGAGCAGGAAAGAGAAGTAGAAGCCGAAATGAAAATCAGCCATGGTCATGTTTAATATGATAGACTAGCCCAATCCTCCTCCTCGTTCTTATCGCTGACTACAATAAACATATAGTGATGTGTGTGAACTACTACCTGGAGTTGTATTTTAGAGAGAACACTGAAAGATGATGCATTACCCATCACAGAATGCCAGCCTGTGAAACAAGGGCTGAATATTAAACTCCGTGGAGGAGCTCAGCCAGATTTTAATTCAATTACCATGGGCAAATCTTCAGGTGTTGAAGTGACCATACTGGAATCCATCAAGTAAAAAATCAGCTACCCTCCAGCATCAGAACTCAGAAACTCGTCAGCCCACAGCTCTATCATTTTGCTCAGTACCGTTTCCCTAATGATCGATATTTGGTGAAATTACACTGTTTCTACCTTCCGCTTTGTAGCTACAACTCGAGTGCATTCTGTATTCTCCACAATTCAGCAGCAAAATGTTTGACTATTTCATTAGCCATTTCCTTATTCACTCTTCTGAAGAGCAGCACTCATTTTCTTTTCTGTTCCTTTTGAATAGGTGTACAAAATCTCACTTCCATCTCTCCAGAGTTACTCAGGATATTGTCCTTGGTCCAACCACCTTCAGCTATATCAATGATCTTCCCTCCATCATAAGATCAGAAGTGCAGATGTTCATTGATGATCACACAATTTTCAGCACCATATGTAAATCAAGTACTGCAGCTCTTTATGTCCAAATCGAGCAAGACATAGACATCCAAATTTGAGTCGACAGGTAGCAAGTAACATATGCTTCATGCAAGTAGCACCAAAACAGAATCTAACCATTGCCACTTGGCATTCAATTGTATAGCCATCACCAAAGTCCCCACTTACAACATCTGGGGAGGTAACATTGACCAGAAACTGAACTGGATTAGCCAAATACAGAGTGGCAACAAGAGCCGGTTAGAGACTACCAGAACTAAACGAACTGCAAAATTGAAAGAAAGCAGCTCACCAACTTCTCCATGGCAACAGAGGATGGACAATAAATGCTTACTCAGTCTACAACACCTCAAGGCCATGAATGAAGTTTTAAAAAGTAGCTTCTTCTAATAACTCTAATTATTTTCTGCTGATCCATGTTTTGTCATCTTCTCATGTTCTTGAAGTTTTGTCCAATCATCTGACCAGACATTCATCTTTGCAATTATATACTTTTTTCTCAAGTTAAGTGCTGGTCCTCCTCCTTTTAGAATTGTTCTTTATATGAAGAATCTCATTACTTTGACTATTCTGAAGTATCCCCTTAAAATATTTGCAGTGCTTATTCATTGATTTATCTCCTAGTTCACTTCAAATAGGTAATTCTGGATGTAGGTTTGCTCGCTGAGCTGGAAGGTTCATTTCCAGACGTTTTGTTACCCTACTAGGTAACATCTTCAGTGGGTCTCAGGCGATGCAAATGCTGAAAATTCCTGCTTTCTATTTATATGTTTGGGTTTCTTTAGGTTAGTGATGTCATTTCCTGTGGTGAAGTCACTTCCTGTTCCTTTTCTCAGGGGGTGGTAGATGGGGTCTAACTCGATGTGTTTGTTGATAGAGTTCCGATTGGAATTCTCATGCATGTCTTTATTTGGCTTGTCCTAGGATGGATGTATTGTGCCAGTCGAAGTGGTGTCCTTCCTCATCCGTATATGAGGATACTAGTGAGAGAGAATTATCTAACTGTAGTCAAAAAGAATGGGTACCCAATGAAAACAGTCCATCGATTTCTCAGCAACAAACCCAAGCAAGCAGACAAAACGTGTCCAGAAACCCTAGCCACTCTCCCCTACATCAAAGGCATCTCGGAAATGACTGCCAGACTACTCAGACCCCTTGGCATCATGGTAGCCCACAAACCCACCAACACAGTAAAACAGCAGCTAATGAACTTGAAAGACACTATACAGACAACGAGCAAAACTAATGTCATTTACAAAATGCCACGCAAGGACTGTAACAAACACTACATTGGACAAATACGGAACTCAATCAACAAACAGAGTTAGACCTCATCTACCACTCCCTGAGAAAAAGAACAGGAAGTGACTTCACCACAGGAAATAACATCACCAACCCAAAGAAACCCAAACATATAAATAGAAAGCAGGAATTTTCAGCATTGTTTTGCCTGAGGCCACTGAAGATGTTACCTAGTTGGGTAACAAAATGTCTGGAAGTGAACCTTCTAGCTCAGCGAGCAAACCTACATTCAAAACCTCAACCTGAGCTACAAATCTTCTCAAAACCTGCTACAGGTAATTCTCTTATAACACCGTAGTTGCATGCCATGTTACAGAAAACGGTGCAACAGAAATAATGGGGCGTATTGGAAAAGCAGAGTTCAGGGTGAATGACCAAAAATGTCAAGTAAAATCGAAACAAAAATAGTGGTTAGCCGAACACAAATGATAGCACAGTTGAAGTAAATTTTGACCTGTTGTAAGGTACTGTATAGTACAATTTATCAGATTCTCAACTAATTACTCTCAACTGGCATCCATACCTGCTGGCTGCACCACATTCCAGCCAGTCTTCTGATTCCATCCAAATGGTAACACTGCACAAGTCAGATCCCAGAATGAAACCTGCCTTGACAGATAATATCCTAGAATTGACCAACATCCATGGTGCAGCAACATGTTTAAAACTATATCGTGCACCCAGACAACAGCTGTCAGTCCGGAGCAGTCCTGCATGGTTCCTGACATTGGTCTTGAACGTGACAGACAATAGAAAATTACTACTTCTCTTTGTGGGCAGAGACATGGAGATGATGCTGATGGGGATGGGGTTATGCAGAGGCAGGATGTTCTTTTCTCCCAGACTAGAGGACACCATTCTACTGGAACCATGCCAACCTGGACCCCTTTTACCATCCAGGCCAGTGCAGTCTCAACCATCTGAAGGAATGCACAAAATGTAGCAAAAAGATCAATGACCTTCTCCACTCTCCTGACCTGGATTAACCCTGGATCTCTTCTGCACAGCCTACTCACCCCTTCAGTACATTCCCAAACATGCATCAAAAGTTATAGGGTGCCACTCACATTTCTCTCCCTCACCCACTATATGCAGAGTTTCCTGATTCTGGCCATCCTGAGCAGCTGACTGATCATGTTCAAGCCCATGGACTGGTATTTTGCAGTTGGTGACCAGAGCAATCAGTCAATGAAACAGATTCACAAGAGTCTGCAGATATTCTTAAATATCTTTACATGGTTTTCTTTTAAAGTGGGAAAAAAAAAGCTCTTAAGACAAACAAAACAAATTTCAAACTGCTCCTCAACACTGTCATTTTACAATTAGTCAATTCCAGTGAAATTTCACTCATCTCAACTCTTTATGCTTTTAAGTAAACAGGCTTTGGAGATGCCAGTGTTGGATGCACAACACCGGGTTATAGTCTGATACATTTAATTTGGAAGCACGAGCTTTTGGAGCTTGGCTCCTTCATCAGGTGGTTATCCTGATGAACCACCTGATGAAGGAGTAGCACTCCAAAAGCTAGTGCTTCCAAATAAACCTATTGGACTATCACCTGGTGTTGTGTGATTTTTAACCTTAAATAAACAGATTTCTTCTAGTTTCTTGTCCTCAGGCTATATAGAGACATTTTCATAGTGCTTTTCCAAGTCCACTAGCATAAACATTTCACAATACGTTCCACAAAAGGTCTTCACAAGAAAGCACATCAGCCAACTAATCACGTGATGCCAACATAGAGTCCAGTCCTTCGCGCACTGCGACACCTAGTGCCTGAGATGAGAATCATGTAACAGTGAGGAGTTTACTTTATTTTAACAAAGTTGGCTATTCACAAATTGTGTCACAGACAAATAACACTTCATAAAGTTAAAAATCCCACAACACCAGTTAGTAGTCCATAAGACCATAAGACATAGGAGTGGAAGTAAGGCCATTCGGCCCATCGAGTCCACTCTGCCATTTAATCATGGCTGATGGGCATTTCCCCGCATTCTCCCCGTAGCCCTTAATTCCTTGTGACATCAAGAATTTATCAATTTCTGCCTTGAAGACATTTGGTGTCCCAGCCTCCACTGCACTCTGTGGCAATGAATTCCACAGGCCCACCACTCTCTGGCTGAAGAAATGTCTCCGCATTTCTGTTCTGAATTGACCCCCTCTAATTCTAAGGCAGTGCTCACAGGTCCTAGTCTCCTCGCCTAATGGAACCAATTTCTTAGCGTCCACCCTTTCCAAGCCATGTATTATCTTGTTCATCAGGTGGTTGAGCAGTGTTCTGAAAGCTAGTGATTAGATTTTAGATTACATTAGATTAGATTACATTACATTACAGTGTGGAAACAGGCCCTTCGGCCCAACAAGTCCACACCTACCCGCCGAAGCGCAACCCACCCATACCCCTACATTTATCCCTTACCTAACACTACGGGCAATTTAGCATGGCCAATTCACCTTACCTGCACATCTTTGGACTGTGGGAGGACTGTGGGAGTGCTTCCAATTAAACTTGTTGGACTATAACCTGGTGTTGTGTGATTTTTAACTTTGTATACCCCAGTCCAAAACAGGCATTTCCAAATCATGACGGGCATTTAATAAATGCATTTTGTAGGAGAACTACCTGTAGTTCAGTTTATATGCTGTTTTAAAAAATTCTCAAGGTCAGGTTCGTAGGAGAGTAGTCTGACACAGAACAAACGACCAAGAGGCGAGTCTGCTAGAATATGGGCATTTTATTCCCCGCAGCGTCGCCACAACCAACGGGTCTGGCTTATACTCACTCTACATGTTACCGGAACTGGGAGCCGTCAGTTCTCGTAGAGCGGTTGCCAACAACCCACGCCATATGCCCACTTAAGATTCTAGCCTTAGTCTCATGCTTCTTCCATTCAAACAAAGTAAAATGCAATTGTTTGTGATGACTACAACCTCAGGATGTCTTTACTCCAAGGTCATTAATTGATCCTGTCACATTATATAATATCGACTAACATTAGCTGTTCCCTGTTTGGTTCCAGATAGTTCCTTGGAGAAGCATTCTAGCAACCTCTCATCCAGGCAATTTCATTTTTCCAGTTTACACCTGTACATTAAAATCACCCATGATTATTGCTTCCCCTTTAATCACATGCATCAAAATAATACGACTTGTATACTTTGCCCAACATTGTACTTATTGATCGGGAGCCTGTAGACCACTCTGACTAGTGACTTGATTCTTGACTATTGATTACTGAGCAACTGATTCCCTGTCCTAATCTCTTTACCTAGTCTCCTAATTTTATGTATCATATATTCCTTAATATTCTGGATTCAATCCTGGTCAAGTTTCTATAAAGGCTTTCACACCATACTTACTTACTTCAGTGTGTGCTATTAATTTGTTAACTTTGTTATGAATGCTGCCTACATTCAGATGCACAGCTTTTAGAATTATATTTTGGCAATATTTGTAACATGTAAGCTTAACTGTTGGTTCAGCATTACATGTAATCTCTGTCCCTTTCTGCCATTCTCGGAGCTTCATTTCCCATATTACTGATTTGCTCTCATCTTGCATTTACCTCTTTATCTCTTCCTCCCATTGACTTTCTAGATTCATCCCATTGTATTCATTAATCTCACTCAAGTTATTAAGGTGGACAAATCCCCAGGACCGGATGGGATCTATCCCAGATTGCTAAGGGAGGCACGAGAGGAAATAGCTGGGGCCCTGACGGATATCTTAGGGGCATCCTTAAATACAGGTGAGGTGCCGGAGGACTGGAAGGTTGCTCATGTTATCCCCCTGCACAAAAAGGGTAGTAGGGATATTCCGGGTAACTACAGACCAGTAAGCCTGACGTCGGTGGTGGGAAAGTTGCTGGGGAGGATACTGAGAGATAGGATCTATTTATATTTGGAAAGGAATGAGCTTATCAGTTTTTGGCAACATGGTTTTGTGCGGGGGAGATCGTGCCTTACCAACTTGATAGAGTTCTTCGAGGAAGTGACCAAGTTGTTAGATAAAGGAAGGGCTGTTTATGTCATATACATTGACTTTAATAAGGCGTTTGATAAGGTTCCCCATTATAGACTAATGGAGAAAGTGAAGTCACATGGTGTTCAGGGTGTTCTAGCTAGGTGGATAAAGAACTGGTTGAGCAACAGGAGTCAGAGAGTAGTAATTGAAGGGAGTTGCTCCAAGTGGAGAAAGGTGACCAGTGGTGTTCCACAGGGGTCAGTGCTGGGGCCACTGTTGCTTGTAATATACATAAATGATCTCGAAGAGGGCACTGTTGGTATGATTAACAAGTTTGCAGATGACACAAAGATTGGTGGAGTGGCAGAAAGCATAAGAGACTGTCAGAGAATACAGGAGGACATACATAGATTGGAGAGTTGGGCGGAAAAGTGGCAGATGGATTTCAATCCAGACAAATGTGAGGTGATGCATTTAGGCAAGTCTAATTCTCGAGCGAATTATACAATGAATGGAACAGCCTTAGGAAAAGTTGATGGGCAGAGAGATCTCGGAGTGCAGGTCCATTGTACCCTGAAGGTTGCTGCACAGGTGGATAGAATGGTCAAGAAGGCGTATAGTATGATTGCCTTCATCCGACAGAGTATTGTGTTTAAGAGGTGGCAAGTCATGTTAAAATTGTACAAGACATGGTTTGGCCACATTTAGAATACTGTGTACAGTTCTGAGCACCACATTACCAAAAGGATGTGGACGATTTGGAGAGGGTGCAGAGAAAGTTTACGAGGATGTTGCATGGCATGGAAGGTGCGAGCTATGAAGAGAGGTTGAGTAGGTTAGGTTTAGTTTCACTAGAAAAAAGGAGAATGAGGGGGACCTGATTGAGGTTTACAAAATCATGAAGGGTATAGACAGGGTCGATAGAGACAAGCTTTTTCCCAGGGTGAAGTATTCAATAATGAGAGGTCAAACTTTCAAAGTGAGAGGTGGAAAGTTTAAGGGGGATACACACGCTAAGTACTTCACACAGAGGGTGGTGGGCATTTGGAACGTGTTGCCAGCAGAGGTGGTAGAGGCAGGCACGGTAGATTCATTTAAAATTCATTTAAAATGAATTGACCGACAGGTTTAGACAGTACATTTGGATCGGCTCAGGCTTGGAGGGCCGAAGGGCCTGTTCCTGGGCAGGAAATTTTCTTTGTTCAAATATTTGACTAATGTGATTATAGGGAGTAATATAACTGCAAAACCCTGTCTCCCATAAACTTACTCAACATGATTGCCTATCACCATAACGAGCAAGCACAGCAGAGACAAGGCAACTTTGGAACTCAGATACACCATGGGGCCAAACAGGGTTGTACACTGGCACTAACATTCTTTGGCATACTGTTCACTGCATTGCTATCGTATACCTTGAGGTCAACTACAGTGGGTAGGTACTGTTTTGCGAGAACTGATGGAAAACTGTTTAACCCTGTTTGCCTAATACTCTAAATTTAAAGTCCACCAAATCCTTATCAGAAAGAGTTGCTCTGAGAGGTTCACAGACATCTGTAAAAGCTTGATTTGGCCATCAATATCAAATATCATGGACTAAAGTGTTGTTTATACTACCACATATCAGCAATGATGATCAGTCCTTCAAGGTTTTTGATAGGTTCACATATATAAAGGTTCACAATTGGCAGCAATTGATCACATTATGCCAGAAACGTAAATGGTTTGCTCTCATTAAAGTTAACATAATTGGTGGTGGTTTAATCAGAGGATCTTCACCTCAGGGAATTGGAGAGGTTGAGAAGGAGAGTCTTTCATGGTAACGTCTGCTGATACAGAAATTGAATCCATGCTGTTGGCAATATAAGCCAGCTGTCTGGCTCACTAAGCTAACCAACTCTGGCTAAATATCAATTCAGACATTGCAAACGTTGCACCCTCATGGCTAAACAGCAGCTTGGAACAACAGTAATCTTAGTGAGAACATCAGAGAATCTACCAGACCTGCATCCTTTGCACACTCCTGCCTTGGTGGTTCAATCTTTCAGCATATGCTAGACAGGACCAAAGATTCAACAGCTTTCACCTTCGCTGTCTCTAATGTAACCTTGGCAGTTCTCAGCAGGACAAAGTATCCAACTCAGATGCTCATTCTTCCTATTGCATTTGGCTCTCAGCTTCATTTAACCTACTGAAATTAGCATTGTTCACTATTTTTGAGGGTTTCATTTTGGGACATTTTGCACAGATCTGCAAAGCCCGTGATTGTTGCATGATTACTGGTATCTATCCACCATTCCCCTTTCACTTGATGCTCTTGTTCGCAGTTATCATTCTAAAAAGGCTCTATGCATTAATTACCTTTAGTTAAAAATCACACAACACCAGGTTATAGTCCAACAGATTTAACTGGAAGCACACTAGCTTTTGGAGCATCGTTGGACTATAACCTGGTGTTGTGTGATTTTTAATTTTGTACACCTCAGTCCAACACTGGCATCTCCAAATCTTAATTACCTTTAGACTTTATACCAACCTGTTATTTGATGTACAATGATATGGTGTAAAATAATAAGAGTCATTGGTCAACATCTCTCCAGTCGCCTCAAGTTTAATAGACTTGCTTTGCTTTCTTTTAGCTAACACATGCAACTGGGTCAGCTTCTTGCTGTTGAAGCATTGCTTTCTCCATGCTGAACATGCTTTCTTTTCTTTCATGTGAGGCCATCTATTGTATCAACTTGCTGCTCATCTTGCTGCTGGCTGTTCTGCAAACATTTTTATTTTCTTCTTTGAAGATGGCGTTTTCATTCAACCTGGAATGTCTCTCACTCTTAATTCTCTTTCTCTGCACAAATGCTGCCAGTTCATTCTAAGGTGTGAACAAATAGCTTTCTCTTGTAATTTGATGTACTTGCGATTTTGGAGAAGATTTGTAGCTCAGATTGTAAATTTGCTCGCCGGGCTGATAGATTTGTTCTCAGACGTTTCGTCACCATGCTAGGTAACATCATCTGTGAGCATCCGATGAAGCGCTGGTGTTCTGTTCCGGTTGCTATTTATCTGTCTTGGTCTGTTGTTGTGAGTGACATCACTAATGATTCTTTTTCTCAGAGGTTGAAAAATGGGATCCAAATCTACATTTAGTAATGGAGTTCCAGTTTGAATGCCAAGCCTCTCAGAATTCCCGTGTGTCTTTTTTTAGCCTGTCCCAGGATGGATGTATTGTCCCAGTTGAACGTGTGTCCCTCTTTGTCTGAGTGTACAGATACTAGTGATAGTGGTCGTGTTTTTTGGTGGCTAGTTCATGTATCCTGGTGGTTAGTTTCCTGCCCATATGTCCAATGTAACGTTTGTTGTAGTCTTTGCAGGGCATTTTATATATGATGTTAGTTCTGCTGATTACTGGTATAGGGTTCTTTAAATTCATCATAAGTGGTTTCAGCATGGTGGTAGGTTTGTGGGCTGCAATGCTGTCTAGGGGCCGAAGTAGTCTGTTCGTCATCTCCGAGATGTCTTTGATGTATGGCAAAGCTGGAATGCCACACACTAACCAGATACTCAACTACAGGAGCAAACACCCCAACACCCAAAAATGGAGCTGCATCAGGACATTATTTAAACGAGCCACAACACACTGTAGCACCCAGGAACTACGAGAAACTAAGGAAAAACCCCTATGCATTATATTCAGGAATGAGTACCCGATAAAACGCCGTTCACTGCTTCCTACAACAGAACTTAGCAGGGAGACACAACATGCCTAGAGACTCTAGCCACTGTCGGACTTTGGCTCAATCTATCAACTTACTTTCTTCTATGTGTGAGCCAAGTCCTGCGTGTTCTTTAAATGAAGCAATAGGAGAAGATATTCGGTCTCACAATTTTAATTTATTTTAGGAATAAGTGGATAAAGCATACAGAGCTCTGGGTCTAAACCTTTCTGTCCCTGACAAACTATACAGTGTGTCAGTTCGGAAAAATACACACACTTCTGTGTTGATCCAGTCTTTTTATATAATAAAAAACATCATGCAATCACTGAAATGGAGTGATCTTCTGATTGGCTGTTGATCTGACTCCATTCTCTGCCTCCTTACGTTCCTGGATGTCCGACCCCACGTGACCTTATTTTGCCCGCGAAACGGAGATCCACGTGATCTCGTTCTGCGCGCGCGGATAACGGAGCATCCCCAAAGGCCTCCGAATGCCAAGTATATTTACAGTCGCAGCCAGGTACATATTTACAAGCAAGCCATATATTTACACCACCGTGCCATACATTAACGACATCGCAGAGATGACGACCACACTACTCCAGCCCCTAGGCAGCAAGGTAGTCCTCAAAACTACCACCACACTGAAACAGCTTCTGATGAATTTAAAAGTGCCCTGTTCCAGCAACCAGCAGAATGGACGTTGTATACAAAATACCCAACAAAGATTGCTGCAAACATTACATTGGACAGATGGGAAGGAAACTAGCCACCAGGATTAATGAGCACCAACCAGCCACAACCACCATCACTAGTATCCATACACACAGATGACGAGGGACACCAATTCGACTGAAACAATATATCGATCCTGGGACAGGCGAAACAAAGACATGTACGAGAATTCCAAAAGGCCTGGCATTTAAACCGGAACTCCATTAACAAATATATTGATTTGGATCCCATTTACCAACTTCTGAGAAAAAGAACAGATAGTGGTATCACTCACTACAACATACCGAGACAGATAAATAGCAAGCAGGACAGAACACCAGCGCTTCATCGGATGCTATCTGATGATGTTACCTTGCATGGTGACGAAACGTCTGAGAACAAATCTACCAGCTCGGCGATCAGACCTACAGCCTAATGTACTTTGTTTTCCTTCAACATTGGAATCTGTTGCTTTTACATTTGTAGGCATATTAGCTTATGGAGAAATACATTTATCAGGCCTCTCAGCTATCACAAAGCTTCTACAACAATAATTTGTAGGCAGATCCCATGGAATTTGACTCCATGGCATGCTACTGTATCAAATATTTCTTCAACTATACTTTCTCATTCCTAGCTTTATTACACTTGAAGATTAATTTTTAATCTGCTGCACATTTGTTAGATGGTGGAAAAAGTATCCATACCTTCTGATCTTTTATAGCTATTGGGCCTCCTTTCTCTGAAACAAAACTTCCTATATTAATCAGACTGCTCACTGGTAACTTGACAGTTAAGGGGATCAGGTGGACAGCACCTCACTGAAGTAACTGGCAGCTTAATCAAAGCACCCGATTTCTCCAAAGCAAAACATAAATCCAGATAGACAGTGAAGGCTGAACAGGTCAAAGCATCAAAGCCAGCATCACATTTCCTAGAACTCGGTTAAAAACTGGAAAAAATGTAAATCCTCCAGATCTTTCAATCCCAATACTGTACCGTGCTAAACGGAAAACCAGTTGAAGGTAAACATACCATTGGATATTCAAGTACAAACAAAATTATTTTAACTTACATGTTTTAAGAGGAAAGATCAAGTAGCTCCAGGATTTTAATAGATTCAAGAAAGCAAAAATATTTTGTATATTGCTGAAAAAAATTACACATTTTGTTGAAACTTTTCCTTTTGCATTCTTCAGGACATTTCCCAATAATTACCAAAAGTAAAGGGAAAAACAACATTTATGCTGTATGAGAGGAATTGGTAGAGGTACTTCTATTGAGGATGTACCAGTTAACAATGACTGATAGTTAACTATAAAGCTTCATTTTAATTTTAATTTTAAACAAGGCAGATTGTCTCTGATTAGTCAAGGAATTGTCCTGAGAAAATTAAATCAAAGTGGCTGCCACATGTTTTGTTGAGTTGAAACAAACGCAATGTTTACATGTTCTTTTTGCCTGCAAAATAATGCCCTGTTTATTAGTAATTTAAATATATTTTGCACATCCCTTGTAATTACATGATATCAAACTGAGGATTCTGGGTAATCCAAGATGGAGAACAGAAAAAATGTGTTTGTAAAAGCTGATTTTTTTTTTAAGGTATTTTCAGTGTTGGAGCTGATTTCCTCAAATTCGAGCAGTAATTACTGTTTTATACTGTTGCATTGTTTTGGAACTAGAGAAAAAAAATGCTAACAATGGCACTTTAAAAAGGAGGAAGACAGACAAAGGGTAGTGACCACTTGGGCAGTGATTCAAACAGAGAAAGAAAGCTACACTGCTGTCTGAATCAGTAGTGACTTGCACAGCTACTGCCTTTGCTATCTGTTTTCAAATATCTCTGGACATCAGAGCTTGTTCTTAGAAAAATAAACAAACCAACAGCCGATTTTGGAGAAACCTGCATGTGGAGCTCACAGCAGGGAGCAGCTACGTAGCCTTTTAAAGTGTAACCTTACTGGCTTTCTTTTGTAAATCTACAATAGGGAGTGGATTGGGACCTTTCTTGATTATATGTTGTTATTGAGAACTGTCTCTTGATTAAACCCAAATATAAAAACATGGGTACTAAGCTAGTCTGAAGCGGTGTTTTTAGAGCAGTAAGACTGTGCTATTTTCTGGGTCTGTAGACTGCTAAGCTGCAAAGATGTCCTTTAGTAGAGTGAGGTGTGCTTCCTGTTGCAATTGGGAGATTAGGAAGAGTTTCCATGTTACTGACCATTATGTCCATAGGACGTGTGTTTAGTTGAGAATTCTGTCAGATCATATGGATCAGTTGAAACGGTAGTTAGAGGCAATGAGGAATTTACAGGAGCTGGGGGTGGTCGGTGTAATGGATGGCAGTTGCAGGTAGAGAGGTAAACTGAAGATACAGTCAGGTAGATGGTGATGTCCAGGAAAGGTCAGAGAAGGAAGCAGGTAGTGCAGGAATCTCATGTGGCTATCCCCATCTCAAACAAGTATGCTGTTTTGGAAAATGTAGTGGGTGATGGATTCTCAGGGGAACGTAGTACTGACAGCCAGGTTTCTGCTACAGAGACTGGCTTTAATGTAATGATGGGTACGCCAGGTCTCAAGCAATCGATTGTGATAGGGGACTCTCTGGTTAGAAACACAGGCAGATGATTCTGCGGCAGACAGTGAGACATCAAAATGGTGTGTTACCTTCCTGCAGACAGGATCAAAGATATCTCAGAGAGGATCCAGATTATTCTCAGTCTGCAGGAAGTCATTGTACATATTGGAACTAATGACACAGGAAGTGAAAAAGACACTATTTGAAGCAGAGAAAGTAGGATGTTCGGCAGGAATTTAACAAAATTGCTTCTTGAGGGTTTCAATATCTCGTTTACTCTCAGTGCCATGAGCTGGTGAGGGGAGGAATAGAAGGACAGAGCAGACGAAAGCATGGCTGAGGAGATCATAAGACATAGGAGCAGAAATTAGGCCATTCACCCCATAGAGCGTGCTCTGCCGTTTAATCACGGTTGATAAAGTTATCAACCCCATTTTCCCAGTAATCCTTGATCCCCTATCTGAGTCTTAAATATACCCAATGACCTGGCCTACACGGTCTTCTCTGGCTATGAATTCCATAGATTCACCCTTCTCTGGCTAAAGAAGTTTCTCTTTATCTCCATTCTAAAAGGTCTTCCCTTTACTCAAAGGCTGTGCCCATGGGTCGTAGTCTCTCTTACCAATGGAAACATTTTCCCAACACCCACTCTTTCCATGCCATTCAGTATTCTGTAAGGTTCAATTAGATTCCCTCTCAGCCTTCGAAACATCACTGAGTATTGACCCAGAGTAATCCAACGTTCCACATATGTTAAGCTTTTCATTCCTGGGACCATTATCGTGAACCTGGAGCTGGTGCAGGGGAGAAGGATGCACATTTTTGGATCATTGAAATCTCTCGTGGGAAAGATGCATAAGGGGGATGGATTGCATCTAAACTGGAAGGGGGCTAATATACTGGTGAGGAGATTTGCTACAGCTTGTCAGGAGGATTTAAACTAGTGAGGGCAGGGAGGTAGTGTGAGGGAGGGAGGAGACCCAGAGTAGATAGTGAGGAACGTGATCAGTCTGAGACTGATACAGCTGGGAAAAAGAGAAAATCAAACAGACAGGGCAGGCAGGAACAAAGTTGAGAACAAGGTAGGTCTAATGAAATAAGAGATTAATTTAATGCAAGAAGCCTAACAGATAAAGCAGATAAACTTAGGGCATGATTAGGAACATGGAACTGGGATATCATAGCAATTCTACAGCTGTGACTTAGGGATGGATGGGACTGGCAGCTTAGTGCTCCAGGGTATAGATGCGAGACAAAGGATTGAAAAGATGGCAAGAGAGAAGTGGGGTGATGTTTTTGATATGGCATAACATTATGGCTGTATTCAGACAGGATATTCCTGGGGATAAGTCCATGGACATTATTTGGGTGAAACTGAGAAATAAGAAAGGGATCATCAACATATTGTGATTGTACTACAGACCCCCCCAGTAGTTAGTGGGAAATTGGGGAACAAATTTGCAAGGAATTCTGAGTTACCTTTAAGAATAATCGGATGGTTATGGTAGGGGATTTTAACTTTCCAAACACAGACTGGGACTGCCTTAGTGTTAAGGGTTTAGATGGAGAGGAATTTTTAAGGGTGTCCAAACAAATTTTCTGATTCAGTATGTGGATGTACCTACCAGAGAAGGTGTAAAACTTGAGAATTATTTTTGGGAAATAAGGCAGGGGAGGTGACTGAGGTGTCAGTGGGGGAGCACTTTGGGACTATCGACCATAATTCTATTAGATTTAAAATAGTGATGGAAAAGGATAGACCAAATCTAAAAGTTGAAATTCTAAATTGGAGGAAGGCTAATTTTGACGGTATTAAGCAAGATCTTTCACAAGTTGATTGGGGGTGGATGTTCACAGATAAAATGACAGCTGAAAAATGGGATGCCTTCAAAAAGTGAAAGAGAGAGTCCAGAGACAGTATGTACCTGTTAGGATGAAGGGCAAGGCTGGTAGCTTAGGAATTTTGGATGACTACGGAAATTGAAGTTTTGGTCAAGAACAAAAAGGAAGCATATGTCAGGTACAGACAGCAGAAATCAAGTGATTTCCTATAAGAGTATAAAACCAGTAGGAATATACTTAGAGGGAAATCAGAAGGGCAAAAAGGGGACATGAGATAACTTTGGCAAACGTGGTTAAGAATAATCCAAAGGGATTCCACAAATAAATTAATGACAAAAGGACAACTGGGGAGAGAATAGGACCCCTCTAAATAGGCCACTATTTAAGACAGTTGGTTAGGAAAAGCCTGGAAACTATAGACCAGTGAGCCTGACTTTGGTGGTGGGCAATTATTGGAGGGAATTCGGAGGGTGAAGATTTACATGTATTTGGAAAGACTGTGGTGCTGGAAAAGAAGGAGCAGGAGAACTGACGTTTTGGACATAAGCCCAAAACGTCGATTCTCCTGCTCCTGGGATGCTGCCTAGCCTGCCGTGGTTTTCCAGCACCACACACTCGACTCTGATCTCCAGCATCTGCAATTCTCACTTCCTTTATGTATTTGGAAAGACAAGGACTGATTAAGGATAGTTAACACAGCTTTGTGCTTGGGAAATTGTGTCTCATGAACTTGATTGAGTTTTTTGAAGAACTAAACAAAAAAAAGGATTGATGAGGATAGGGCTACAGACGTGGTCTATACAGAGTTCATTAAGGCATTCAAAAAGGTTTCTCAATAGTAGACTGGTTAGCAAGGTTAGACCACATGAAATACAGGGAGAACTAGCTATTTGGAGACAGAAATGGCCACAAAGGTCGAAGACAGAGGGTGGTGGTGGAAGGTTGTTTTTCAGACTGGATGCATGTGACCAGCGGTACGCCACAACGATCAGTGCTGGGTCCGTTGCTTCATCATTTACATAAGTGATTCGGATGTGAACATAGGAGGAGGTATGGTTACTAAGTTTGTAGATGACACTAAAATTGGAGGTGTAGAGGACGGCAAAGAAGATTACCACGGCATACAACATGACATTGATCAGATGGGCCAATGGTGTTTAATTTAGATAAATGGGAATTGCTGTGTTATGGAAAAAAAATCAGAGCAGGACTTATACACTTAATGGTAAGGTCCTGGGAGTGTTGCTGCACAGAGACCTTGGAGTGCAGGTTCCTAACTCCTTGAAAATCGAGTCACAGGTAGATAGGATAGTGAAGGTGGTGTTTGGAATGCTTGCCTTTATTGGTCAGTGCATTCAGTAGAGGAGTTGGGAGGTCATGTTATGGCTGTACAGGGCAATGGTTCAATCACGATTGGAATACTGTGTGCAGTTCTGGTCTTCCTTGCAATAGTAAGGATGTTGTGAAACTTCAAAGGGTTCAGCAAAGATTTACAAGGATGTTGCCAGGGTTGGAGGGTTTAAGTTATAGGGAGAGGCTGAATAGACTGGGGCCATTTTCCCTGGCGCGTCAGAGGCTGAGGGGTGACCTTATAGAGATTTATAAAATAATGAGGAGCATGGATAAGGTAAATAGACAAGGTCTTTTCCCAGGAGTGGGGGGAGTCCAAAACTAGAGGCATAGGCTGAGGGGGAGAGGGGTAGGTATAAAAAGGAACCTCAGGGGTAACTTTTTCATGCAGAGGGTGGTGCATGTATGTAATGAGCTGCCAGAGGAAGACAAAGCTGGTACAATTAGAATATTTAAAAAGAAATCTAGATGGGTGTATGAAAAGCAAGGGTTAGAGGGATATGGGCCAAATGCTGATATGTGGGACTAGATTGATTTAGGATATCTGGTTGGCATGGATGCGTTGGATCAAAGAGTCTCCGTGCTGTATATCTCTATGACTTTAAATAAGCACACATTTAATGGGAGAACACAAACACATAACTACTTTTTCAACAAACATTTCATGATACAAAATAAATGACAAGAACCATACTATTATACAGTAGCAATTTGTACTATGCCAAAATCACAAAAGATAATCAGAGACGAAGGGTCACAAGTTTCTACGTGAATTTTTTTTAAAAATACTTTTCAGAGACAGATGTGAATCATGAACCTTCCACAATTACATATCATTATTTTTGAATAATGAAAATAATTGACAATGAAAAAATCATTGTGCTTCTCAATCACTTCAATAAATGTCAGTCAACGAAACTGAAGCTTTTTGAATGAGCTTGTGATAATTTATCAAAAATTACCTGTTGGAAATTAAGTTCGAGTTCGTTTTTTGAGTTCAATGGATCTGGATTTAGAAATTGTAGAAGTCTGGAAAATAATTGTGCAAATGATTACAATGGGCACATTTAAATGAAAATGATGCAGAGATATATTTACTCTAAAACTTTATGCCAAAACTCCATTCAACCTTTCGGCTGCAAAAGTTCAAAAAGTATATTTAATCTTCAGCACAGCTATCAATTTGCATGAATATTCCCCAGTAGCATTTATAACTCCTCCACTCTGGAATGCTTGGGACCAAGTCATTACTGAGCTTTGGATTATAGAATTACATTGGATAGCCTCACCATGAGAATCAGGAAACACCTGAAAAAGTTACCTGAAGCATAAAAATGGTCAAGCATTTTAAAAGGGATATTCAAATTTGTTTTACTTATCAAATACTATACAGGTTTATTCCCAAAGTGCTGAACTAAAATTATGTTATGAGAATGTTTGGGATAATCAGCCAACTGATGTTTCTGGACAACAGATTTCCAGACTTCTTCTAAGCAAAATTAAAAGATGCAAAGAGTCAACTGTAGAACCAGTGTATGCATCTCCTCCAAATCCTAGTATAGTTTCAGAACTGGAAGATCTACAATTACATTATCTTCTCAGTTTGGCAGCTGGAAAATAAATATTATTAACAAAGACGATCACTCTATATTGCTCCAATCTCGAACACGACATTTGAACGGACGAGCAGATGCAGTGTATTCAAGCTACTGCAGAAAACTAGCTGCCCACCAAAATCTATTCAATGTGATCTTGGCTTTCCATAACAAGATTCGAGTAAGGTCAGCAGTAATGGAGTAACACTGGAGCCATTTGAGTTCAGTGGTAGAGTTGAGCAACATTCTGTTCTGGCATTTTCATCACTTGGGTGCTGTCATAAGACATCTCCAGAGGTTAAACACAGAACTAATGGGAAGCAGGCCTTACTTGTCTGAGCTTCAAAATTGAAGTGTGCCAAGTCCTCAGAGATGTACACTGTACTGATGACATCACATTCCATATCAAAGAACACCTTTAGCAGTGAATGAACAAAATTCCTCATGCCTGTATCGAGTTTGGTTTGGCCATTGGCATCTGGAAAACCAGATGAGCCAGTATGTTGCCATATCTCCACTTATGATAATGTGGCCCTGTAACACTAAACTCTAAGTCCATCAAGTCTGCGTCCTCAGCACACTTCAAGAGTTGAAAATTCTGAATAAAGGACAATAATCTGAACAATTAACGGTTTTTCTCCATAGATACTGCCCAATCTGAATTTTTCCAGCACGTTTCTTCCCAGATCTGAGACAGCAGTGAGACATACCAACATATGGTGCACAAGAGAACAGACTGGGATATTATAGACTTCAGAACATTAATAACTGTTCATGGATTGAAAGAATCAAAAAAGAGAAATGTTACACATGAAAAGCAGCAGCAATAACTGTCTGGAATAAGCTATTAAGGGATAACTACTGTTACACAGAAATTGAACGCAATTAGTCATGAATGGGGAAATTAAGGAGTCAAGATTATGTAAATTCAAAAGTGGTCAGCCAAGTGCACACCTTCTCAGCTCAGTGTCTGCGACTGCATCAAAACTGGAACAGAGATACCCACGCCAGACAGAGATTCAAGCCACACCAGGCGATGCTTAACCCAAAATAGGTCAAGTTACAGACTATCATCTTATGAGACAAAGGCAATGTTTTAGAATTTCTATCATTTTCCATGGAGCGGTGCTTGACTGTGAAAAAAGGCAGTTTGCCCTTTCTCTCTCAAAATGTATTTTGCTGTCCAAGAATACAGATTCTTTGTTAAATTTGCATCTCATACCTGCTTCACTTTATCTACATGATTATTATTTATCTATTTGACGTCAGTGTTGCCAGGCTACTTAAACACAGCCTAATACAACTCTGATTCTTTCGCAGTCAACACATGCACAATGCTGTACAGCTTACAGAAGCAAGAACCCCAGCCAATTTTCTTCCTCCTAAATTCAAAATGCTGAAGCCAATTAATGCAGCTTTCCTGTGGTCCCAGTCTGCTCAGCGCAGTACAAGGATCAGATTAAGGATTATTCATGACTCAGTTGCTTAATGGATAAATTTCCTTAGTAGTTCATAAAGTAGATAGCAAATTTCAAATGAAGGTGAACTATATCCTTGTAGAATGAATTCTCTTCCATTTAAAGTATAAATTGGATAGAATATATACATTAGGTTGAGATTTTATCATGTATTAATCCTGGAAAATGGCTTTTTAGTCCAAAAAATTTATTTTCAATTTACTTAATAATAAATGGAATAAATACATAACTTCTAGCAGCTGGTATTTCATCACATTCCTGCATCGCCTTGGAGGTGTCCCTGTCCATTCTCATTTCATCACGAGGATAAAACCTGAATTTTAAAAGAGAATATTATTTAATTTCTTGTCAGAGAACAGGTAAGCAAGACATGGCAGCAAATGCACCTAAATTCATACCGTGCCAAGTAGAAATGGGGACAAATAGTTGGTGAGGAGGACATTAAATAATATCAGGATGACAGGGAGTACAGTATATTAGGCAGGTGGGCACTGGATTGAATAAATGATGAAAATTTTTCAATTAACTTTGGGAGAAATTTACAAGATAAATATACATTAAGAGATAGAATTTGATGTGGAGAACAGAGAGATACTTTGGAATGTGCTTAAGGCGGAAACAGTACAAAACAAAAGTCATAATGGTCCACCTATATGAAGTAACAGTTAAGTGGTATTGTTAGGTACTACACGTTTTTGGATACAATATGAAAGCTGTTTTTTTATTTCTTTTCAATTTGTGAAGGAGTGCTGTGGTATTAATCTTTTACTGTGTGTTTAAAAATGTTTGAATGTGTGTGCTAAGTATATAGTTTAGTTTATTCTATTTACCTTCATTTGTTAAAATAAACTTCTGTTTTATTGTTAAAACAAAATCTATAGCATGGTGTGCTTCTGTTTCAGGTATGCACTACTTTGTTATTGCCAAAATGAGATATATTTTATTAAGCCACATTTCAGTTTACCCAAGTTGGCTGATCATAACATCATCGAGGAAAAAGTGAGGACTACAGATGCTGGAGATCATAGAGCCCCAAAACCTAAAAATACTTGCAATTACTTGGTGTCCTCAACCACTTTATTACCAATAAATATTGGGGAGAAGGGCTTATGCCCGAATTGTCGATTCTCCTGTTCCTTGGATGCTGCCTGACCTGCTGCGCTCTTCCAGCAACACATTTTCAGCTCTGATAATATCAGTTGTGATTAGTATAGCTTAAAGATAGAACCTGAACATATCATGTGCAAATGATTTTCATATATCTAAAGTTCAGCTGCAGAAGTTTCACACGTGGAATATAATCTTATGGAATCAAGCAAACTAGCATAGAGATGGTGATAGGTATCATCAACATTTATAGTAATTGAAAACATACCATTTCATTTATTCTGAACAGATCTGTGATAGTAAAATTAATAAAAGGTATGCAAATTAATTTCCCCACTTCATACTGATGCAAATTTATCACATTTAAAAATAGTACAGAACATTAAAAGTTAAACTAGACAGTAAAGTATACAGTTATGCTCAAAGTTAGATATTATCCTGATTCTTGTCTTCTGCTTTAAGTAGAACTGGGTGAAGAATATACATTTCTAATGGACTGCAAAACTGTTAAATAATTATCCTTCACAGCAAGAAAGCTGAATTGAATAAAGCATACACATACCTTGCTCTCTTGCAATCTAATTCTTTTTCCGAAGAACAGAAGGAAAAGCTTGCGAGTGACTCTGTTGATTTTCTGTTGGATAACGATACAGCTGTCTTGGTGTATTGTTTATTTATATTTTCGCTGAATACTCTTTCTTGGGATTGTAGACATTGAGTAACTAACTTTTGGACAGCAGGACCTACAGAGACAGTTCAAATATATTTAAGTAACAATAAGTAAACATGACATAGAGCCCCAAAACCTAAAAATACTTGCAATTACTTGGTGTCCTCAACCACTTTATTACCAATAAATATTGGGGAGAACACAGAGGAATAACTCCCCGGCATATTATAAAGGCATATTCAAATATTGGGAGGGTGGGGGATATGGGTAATAGAATACAGACTAAAATTCCAAAATTTGCCAAAGCCGTAACATATGCTTGGCAGAGGTGAGAATGATAGCAAATCAATTGCAAGAGGACATACAAAAAAACAGATTTAAGACTTTGAGAAAAACAGCATTTACAAATGCCTTAAGTTAAATAATAATGGAAATAATTTCAAACTTCTGGAATGAAGTCAGAAGGTTTGTAAATCAACAAAAGAAGAGACCAGTCAAGAGCAATTTCCTACCTTGGTTTAATGTTGTACGAACATTTCCTTGCACTGTCTCAGACCAAAGAGCCAATGCTGCGTGGCCTACATTCTTCTTAACAGGTGCTTCCTTCTTCTGACATAGTGCTGAAGTGATTTCTGATGAAGAATTCAGACTTTTCACCATACTTTTGGGTGAAACGTAACATGCAAAGAATTTCGCTACCAAATCATCATTCAGACACACCTATAAAAAGGAAGATTAACATCTTGTCCACAAATATTAAGTCTCCATTTAAATAATATTGAACAAGTCTTCCTGCCAAAGTACATTTTTCCAAATTATATTTCAACTGCAAAGTGTTTGCCCACTTACTCATTGGTTTATATCTGCAGACTGTCACACTCACCACTTGCATTCCTACAAATTTTTGCATCATCCACAAATCTGGGAATAATACATTCAATTCCCTCACCTAAATCATTGATATATATTGTCAATAATTGTGGTACCAGCACCAATCCCTGTGACACTTCACTAGTTACAGACTGGTATCTTGAAAACGTCCTTGAATCCAGAGTCTCTCGTTAGTATTTTCCATTCACCAACTATCACGACGTATTTGCTACTCTCTACCAGTGGAACTCTCTCATGGGAACTGGACTACTTCTATTATCTTGACTTTTAACTTCACCTGCATGAATATAGGTAATGCCATGTCACATCACCGCTTCAATGATCTCTGTTCTCAAAAGTAAATCTAAAATCAAATTTTAAATTATATCAATAAAATCTATTTTAAGAAATAAATGCAGGGGGTTGCAGAGAATCTTTCACTCCAAAGGGATATAGTTTTCATTCTGTTGTGAAATTATATATGCATAATATAAAAAATAGATTGAATCAATTCTGTGTTTAACTATCCAGTGTGAATATCTGACTTTTATTTAGTGAAGATGAGGATCACTGCACTTACAAACCTAATTCCAAAATGATCTGTTTTCACAATATATTAGACAGACTTATCAACATTCGCCCTAATGTTATGTACTCAATTACAGGCGCTTTTAAGCTGCAGTCATTAAATCCTACACTGAGGCAGCCTCATTTAAATAGTTTAGGCCCATCACACTTGGCTTTACAGGGCAATAGTCTACATTGTACAGAAATAATAGGTTCTCCAATTCTGCAAAATGTTTTGCCTAAATTATATGGATTTTGTAACTTTCCCTTTCCTAATCCCAATGGTTTTGAAAGTGAAAGCATTTATTTTATGTATATTTATGTAAAGTTTAGTGTACTTAAAATAACTCTTGAAAAAAACCTCTATTGAAAAAAACAATACTGAACAAAGAAAAGTAGGCAAAAGTGAGTACTGCAGATGCTGGAGATCAGTGTCAAGATGAGTGTGGTGCTGGAAAAGCACAGCAGGTCAGGCAGGATTTGAGGAGCAGGAAAATTGAGGTTTCAGGCAAAAGCCCTTCATCAGAAATAAAATATTGTGCAAATACTGTTGAGCTGTAGCTCTTAGTTTGAGATGTAGTATGCAAACACTCTTCAGTTGAGATGTAGTTCTTAATATTTAAACAGTCTGTATACTGACTCTGGACAGCTTGTTCTGTCGGCATCAACAGTTCACCATCTCAATAGACACCAATTACAAAGGTGCTGCTTAAAATGTATTAATAATAGCAAGCCTTTTGAATAGCATAAGCAGAAAAATTCTTTTTGCCTGGGCTGTTCGCTTCAATTTAAAAATCGGGAGTTTCCCAATTAAAAACTTCACAATTCTTGTTGACTGCTCCAGACTGAAATTATCCATCTTTCAAGTATGCACCAACATTACTGACATCTGCAGTTTTCTCTTTGGACCAAACTCCTACAAGCCCTTCTGGAGACTCTGCTTCTTTTAAGTGAAGATAAATGAATTTTTCTTGACCCTGTCCCATGGACTGTCAAGTACAGACTCTCATGCTTTCAGGAACACAGTCCCTATTTCACACACAGTCTTTGGACTGGCAGTACACTCTTGGAGTTTCTCACGTAAAATGTCCCCTGCAAAAAGCCAGTAAATTTTATTGATATCAATGGATCAGATATAAACAAGCAGGATTATAAGTCCCAAGAGCAATCTCATTGCATCAATTCAAAGGAGACCATAAAAAAATACAGATAATAAACTGGTCTTTTAATTTTTTTAATGCATAACCATTTATACTAAAACAATTTACCTTTTCATCATTTAGCGAGAGGTATAATTGAACTGCAAAGGTATCCCCAGTCACACTTTGTAATTTTGCTTCAGCAACATCAGATTCTGTTACAGACAATAAATAAATTCCCATATGTAAAGCAACAATCATGATTTAAACTAATTACATCATACAATGCATCGCAGCTCTAAAACCAAAAGCTTTAAAATTACTATCACACTCAGGACCTTTGGGCTTCTGACTAAGATGCTAACTATTATACATTCAAAAGGTTTAAAAAAAAAAGAAAACTTACTTTGTTCACAAAGCTATGAGATTTGGTACAAAGGACATTCTGTAGTACTACTTAAAACATGATACAAACACAAATCACCAGCTTGAGTCTGAATACTAAGTTATAATACCAGCTCCATTCATCTAAGACTCTCCATGTACAATCAAAATTTTAAAAATGATAAATGCCTGCCCAAGAGGACCATAGGACTGCACACTCATTACAGAAAGACAACTCGTGGTGATCTTAACTACGAAGTCATTACACCTCAGGTGAGGGGAAAGGTTGAGAAGACAGAGTCTTCATGGTAATCTTTGCTGGCATGTGAATTGAACCCACATTGTGACAGTCATTCTGCATTAAAAACCAGCTGAAGTGAAAAAGTAAATAACCTTACCTCGGGACATTTTTTGGAAATACTGTATTGCGGCACTGTCCCATCTTACTGCTGGGCTGTAAAGTCGCAAAAGAAAATGCAATTTGCATATTTAGTAACAGAACAAGATTATAACTTTTTCCTTCCTCTATTTTGAATTAAGAAAATGTTTTAAACCCATTACAAAGTTGAGTGTTATTTCATGTTATGCTTTTCAGAATAAAACGTAAAATATTTGTGAAAACATTTCAGTAACAAGTCCGCATCAGCATATAGATTCTTGAGAAGGTTCAAAACATTTTGGAGATTATTCTGCAGTATTGAAAGATACTTCATTTTAGGAATTGCTGTCTCCCAGAAATGTTAAATTTATATCATAAGTGCATTCAGCAATCAAATTATGGCAGCATGCATTTTAAAAATTGAAATTCAGTTTCACTTATATTAGATCCACTATAATCTTTTGGAAAAGAAATATATTTCCTTACGTGGATTAAATTCTGGCACAAGTATTCAAAATCAGAACTCAACCTCACTTCCAAGGAGTGGAGGTGAGATCCGGCAGTAATCTTTTGCATGGAACTTGCTTTTCCACTGCTTCCCAAGTGACTAACACCATGTAGTTGACTCCTAAACTGCACAATAACCTTAGCTTTTTAATTCCATTTTCTAATGTATGAATCTATATCCCAAATAGAGTAGGATTGGGAGAGAATTCTTTTGATCGTGGACTGTTGGCAAATCAGGAACCCCCTCAAACACTTTTCTCCAGAGATTTTGGCAGTGACCTTAAAGCCCCAAGCCAAGTGAATCATTAACAATTTTAACCATCTTCCAGCAGTCAAGGTCAGCCCATCAAGCAAATCACAAGCTAAATAAAATGAAGCATTAATATTTGCAAATTAGAAGCATATTTTGATATTGATCATTGGTGTTGGCTTTAAAAAAAAACTTAAATGCACACATTAACAGGTTATGACAATTGATTTGCAACACGTGTAATTTTTGGGTGTGGATTTTTACTGTAATATCAAAGCTGATCTTAAACATATCTAAAGATGTGTAGGTTAATTAACATTTTGCAACCTTGACACATACCCAATTTTTGCTTTCTCTTCACAAACATCAACATGCAAGGTCATTGGCTGTATGCCAAACAATGTAAACTTTTTAGCACGGTATGGCAGTTTCCAAAAGACATCAACTGCTCTTCGTACACTGAATAGAAACATGCATGTTGATCAGCGTTTTTTTTTAAGAAAGTCACACAAATAACATTAAAATGACACAAGTTACAGTTAGTTTAAACTTTATGCTGGTTTCAAGGTAATGCACCAAAGAAATATTTATACACACTAGTTCCATCTAGCTGCACAAAATTAGCGACCATCTTAAACACCACTTCTACTGTGACTCAAACTATCAGCTAGTCATTGTACATAAAAACTTGAAAAAGATTGCAAGAAACTTATTTGCAGTTAATATAGCAATAGTTTTAGCAGTCAGAAGAAATTATAAAGTGTTCATTTATTAAAACTGTCATACCAACATATCAATTCCCACTAATACCATACAATTTCATGGTTTTACCTTATATATTTCGGGCAAAATACACAACAGCAAAGTCACAAGATTAATGCTGAAAAAAAAATGCTGAAAAAAAGGTGGATGAAGGTGGGAGTAAAGGTGATAGGTCGGAGAGGAAGGTGCAGCGGATAGGTGGGAAGGAAGATTGGCAGGTGGGACAGGTCATGAGGACTGTGCTGAGCTCGAAGGTTGGAACTGGGGTAAAGTGGGGGGAGGGGAATTGAGGAAACTGGTGAAGTACACATTGATGCCCTGGGATTGAAGGGTCCCAACGCAGAAGATTAGGCATTCTTCCTCCAGCCGTCAGGTGGTGAGGGAGTGGCAATGGAGGTGGCCCAGGACCTGCATGTCCTCGGCAGAGTGGGAGGGGGCATTGAAATGTTTGGCCACCAGGTGGTGGGGCTGATTGGTGCGGGTGTCCCAGAGATGTTCTTTAAGACGCTGTGCAAGAAGGTGTCCAGTCTCCCCAATGTAGAGGAGACTGCATCAGGAGCAACGGATACAATAAATGATGTGTGGAAGTGCAGGTGAGACTTTGAATGATGCGGTAAGCTCCTTGGTGTGTTGGGTGGCGGGGGGGTTTTGGGGTGGGGTGGAGATGTGGACACAGGTTTTGCAATTTCTGGAGTGGTAAGGAAAGGTGCCAGGAGGGGAGGGTGGCTTGTTAGGGGGCGTGGACCTGACCAGGTATCGCAGAGGGAATAGTCTTTGCAGAAAGCAGATACGGGTGGGGAGGGAAATCTATCCCTGGTGATGGGGTCCATTTGTAGGTGATGGAAATGTCGGCAGGTGATGGGATTTATGCGGAGGTGTGGAAGGCGAGGACCGGGGGGGGTGGGGGGCCGCAGGGGAGGGGGTTGGAGGGGTGGGGTTCGAGGACGGAAGTGCAGGATATGGGTGAGATGCACTGGAGGGCTTCTTCAACCATGTGGGAGGGGAGATCTCAGTCTTTAAAGGAGGCGGCCATTTGGTATGTTCTGTGGTGGAACTGGTCCTCCTGGGAGCAGATGCGACGGAGGCAGAGGCTGAGGAATTGGGAATATGAGATAGCATTTTTGCAGAAGGTAGGGTGGGAGGAGGTGTAATTCAGGTAGCTGCGGGAGTCGGTGGGTTTGTAAAAGAAAATGTCAGTGTTGAGTCGGTCTTCATGGACGGAGAATGAAGAGGTCCAGGAAGAGGAGGGAGCTGTCAGAGATGGTCCAGGTGAATTTGAGGTCAGGGTGGAATGTGCTTGTGGAAGTGATGAACTGTTCGACCTTCTCGTGGGAGCACAAGGTGGCACTGATGCAGTCATCAGCGTAGCGGAAGAAGAGGTGCGGTGTGGTGCCGTGCCGATCTAACTCCGGAAGATGGACTGTTCTATGTAACCGACAAAGAGACAGGCATAGCTGAGGCCCATGCTGGTGCCCATGGTACCCCTTTCGCCTGGAGGACGTGGGAGAATTGGAAGGAGAAATTGTTGAGGGTGAGGACCGATTCAGCCAAACGAATGTGTGTGTCGGTGGAAGGGCACTGGTGGGAGAGGAAGGAACTGAGAGCTTGGAGGCCCAGGTCATGGCGGATGGAAGTGTAGAGAGAACTGGATGTCCATGGTGAAGATGAGGCGTTAGGGACTAGGGAAACAGAAGTCTTCGAGGAGGTGGAGGGCGTGGGTGGTGTCCCGAATGTATGTAGTGAGTTCCTGGACTCGGGATGGGACAGTATCGAGGTAGGTGGAGCTGAGTTCGGTGGGGCAGGAGCAGTCTGAGACAATAAGTCGGCTGGGGTAGTTAGGCTTGTGGATATTGGGAAGGAGGTAGAATCGGGCCGCGCGGCGTTCCCCAACAATGAAGTTGGAAGTTGTGGGGGGAGATCCCCTGAGGTGATGAGGTTGCGTATGGTATGGGAGATGATAGCTTGGTGATGGGTGGTGAGGGCATAGTCAAGGGGGCGATAAGAGGAGGTGTCTTCGATTTGGCGCCTGACTTCAGTGGTGTAGAGGTCAGTGTTGAAAATGTGTTGCTGGAAAAGCACAGCAGGTCAGGCAGCATCCAAGGAACAGGAGAATCGACGTTTCGGGCATAAGCCCTTCTTCGGGAAAAGAGGTCAGTGTGCCAAATTACCACTGCACCCCCTTGTCCGCTGGTTTGATGGTGAGGTTGGGGTTGCAATGGAGGGAGTGGAGGGCTGTGCGTTGTGAGGACAAGAGATTGGAGTGGGTGAGGCAGTTTTACAGGTTGAGGCGGTCGATATCACGGTGGCAATTTGACATGGAGAGGTTATGGGCAGATCACGATGGCAGTTTGACATGAGATCAAGGGTAGGTCACGGCGACAGTTTGACATGAAGAGGTCAAGGGCAGCGTCACCTCCTTTGGGGACATCACTACTGACCCCACAACCACGCCCACTTGAGCCACTGTCCCCGCCCCCACCTTGAACTCCAGCCCAACTCCACATCCTAGCTCCCATCCCTACCCTGTCTTCACCATTCCCCCAGATCTTCCCCTCACTGAGGACGATCTCCACGTAGTTGAAGATGCCCTCCAATGCATCTTATCCATGTCCCGCACCTCCATCCAAGGCCCCAAAGGAGCCTACCACATCATTCAAAGTTTCACCTGCACTTCCACACGTCATTTATTGTATCCGTAGCTTCCGATGCAGTCTCCTCTACATTGGGGAGACTGGATGCCTTCCTGCAGAGTGCTTTAGAGAACATCTCTGGGACACCCACACCAATCCACCCCACTGCCTCGTGGCCGAACAGTTCAACTCCCCCTCCCAGTCTGCCGAGGACATGCAGTTCCTGGGCCTCCTGCATTACCACTTCCTCACCATCCGACGCCTGGAGGAAGAACGTCTCATCTTCCGTCTCGCGATCCTTCAGCCCCAGGGCATCAATGTGGACTTGATCAGTTTCCTCATTTCTTCTCTCCCCATCTTACCCCAGTTCCAACCTTCTAGGTCTGCACCGTCTTCATGACCTGTCCCACCTGTCAATCTTCTTTCCCACCTATCCGCTCCACCCTCCTCTCCAACCTATCATCTTTACCTACACCTTCATCCACCTATTGCACTCTTGGCTACCGTTTCCCCAGCCCCACCCCCTCTCCCATTTATCTCTCCACTCCCGAGGCTTCCAGACTTTTTCCTGGTGAAGGGCTCCGGCTGATTCTCCTACTCCTTGGATGCTGCCAGACCTGTTGTGCTTTTCAAGCAGCGCACTCTCGACTCTGATCTCCAGCATCTGCTGACCTCACTTTGGTCCAACGATAATACTAAACAGTTTCATTTTTTGGATAAAATGATTGGTGCTGATGATTCAGCAGATTGCAATGTTATGCTGATAATAGGTAGAACTTCTGTGTCAATTTACAAATTACCTCCTCGATGATTCTTTTATTTGCAGAGCCACAAATGATTTGATAATGGCATGCTTTGTGTGATTGAATATAGTGAGGTCTTCAGAACATTAGAAACAAGTTAGGTAAATATGTAAAAATATTCCATATTAGAATTATTAAGGCATCTGAAAATATGCAATAATGAAATGGAAAGCACAAGCTTTCAGAAAATGTGTTCAAGTGATCTTGCCTATGTTCAATGTGGACAGTTGTGGCTCTTTAAGCTTTGTGCCCATTTTTATACATACACTCGCTTCCACTTGAACTAATCAACCACTGTTATTTCCATCATTGGTATTTCACAGTTCCTTCTCCCCACCTCCGTAATCTTTCATTTCATTCTTCAGTATATGAGGGGTTCCTCATAGAAGTTTTCAAAATCATGAGGGGCATGAATAGGATAAATAGACAAAGTCTTTTTCCTTTTTGGGGAGGGGGGGGAGGTGGTCCTGAACTAGAAGGCATAGGTTTAGGGTTAGAAGAGAAAGATATAAAGGGACCTAAAGGACGTTTTCACGCAAAGAGTGGTGCGTGTATAGAATCAGCTGCCAGAGGAAGTGGTGGAGGATAGTACAATTGCAACATTTAAAAGGCATCTGGATGGGTATATGAATAGGAAGGGTTTAGAGGGATATGGGCCAAGTGCTGACAAATGGGACTAGAATTGGGACTAGATTAGTTTGTGATATCTGGTCAGCCTGGAAGAGTTGGACCAAAGGGTCTGTGTCCATGCTGTACATCTCTGTGACTGTATACAAGTTCTTGATTTCGATGACAACTCAACATAAATTCTCAATCTTCTCTCCTATCAACCCATCAGAAACAATCATTAATCCGTGTATCTCTGAGCATTTTCCATTAGGTCCATAATAGCACCAACTCTCCTATCCCCCAAGGATGGTGAGTGAGATGGGTTGGCATACTAAAATTAACCTCTGTCCTGCTCTATCCATAAGACCATAAGACATAGGAGTGGAAGTAAGGCCATTCGGCCCATCGAGTCCACTCTGCCATTTAATCATGGCTGATGGGCATTTCAACTCCACTTACCCGCATTCTCCCCGTAGCCCTTAATTCCTTGTGACATCAAGAATTTATCAATCTCTGCTTTGAAGACATTTAGCATCCCGGCCTCCACTGCACTCCGCAGCAATGAATTCCACAGGCCCACCACTCTCTGGCTGAAGAAATGTCTCCGCATTTCTGTTCTGAATTTACCCCCTCCAATTCTAAGGCTGTGCCCACGGATCCTAGTCTCCTCGCCTAACGGAAACAATTTCCTAGCGTCCATCCTTTCCAAGCCATGTATTATCTTGTAAGTTTCTATTAGGTCTCCCCTTAATCTTCCAAACTCCAATGAGTACAACCCCAGGATCCTCAGCCGTTCCTCATACGTTAGACCTACCATTGCAGGGATCATCCGTGTGAATCTCCGCTGGACACGCTCCAGTGCCAGTATGTCCCTCCTGAGGTGTGGGGCCCAAAACCGGACACAGTACTCTAAATGGAGCCTAACCAGAACTGTATAAAGTCTCAGTAGCACATCACTGCTTTTATATTCCAACCCTCTTGAGATAAATGACAATATTGCATTCACTTTCTTAATCACGGATTCAACCTGCATGTTTACCTTTAGAGAATCCTCATCTAGCACTCCCAGATCCCTTTGTACTTTGGCTTTAGAATTTTCTCACCGTTTAGAAAGTAGCCCATGCTTGTATTCTTTTTTCCAAAGTGCAAGACCTCGCATTTGCTCACATTGAACTTCATCAGCCATTACCTGGACCACTCTCCCAAACTGTCTAGATCCTTCTGCAGCCTCCCCACTTCCTCAGTACTACCTGTCTGTCCACCTATCTTCGTATCATCAGCAAACTAGAATGCCCCCAGTCCCTTCATCCAGATGCGGCCCCAACACTGAACCCTGTGGGACACCGCTTGTCACCGGCTGCGATTCTGAAATCCCAACTCTCTGCCAACTCTGCCTTCTGTCAGACAGCCAATCCTCAATCCATGCCAGTAGCTCACCTCGACAAACATGGGCCCTCACCTTACTCAGCAGCGTCCCGTGTGGCACCTTATCAAAGGCCTTTTGGAAGTCTAGATAGACCACATCCACTGGGTTTCCCTGCTCTAACCTACTTGTCACTTCTTCAAAGAATTCTAACAGGTTTGTCAGGCACAACCTCCCCTTACTAAATCCATGGTGACTTGTTCTAATCCGACCATGCTCTTCCAAGAATTTAGAAACCTCATCCTTAACAATTGATTTTAGAATTTTACCAACAATTGAGGTTAGGCTAATTGGCCTATAATTTTCCATCTTTTGTCTTGATCCTTTCTTGAACAATGGGGTTACAACAGCGGTCTTCCAATCATCCGGGAATTTCCCTGACTCCAGTGGCTGTTGAAAGATCTCAACCAATGCCTCCGCTATTTCCTCAGCCACCTCCCTCAGAACTCTAGGATGTTGCCCATTGGGGCCAGGAGATTTGTCAATTTTAAGGCCTTTTAGCTTTTCTAGCACTATCCCATTTGTAATGGCAACCATACTCAACTCAGCCCCGACTCCCTTTAATTGTTGGGATATTACTCATGTCTTCCACTGTGAAGACTGATGTAAAGTACTTATTAAGTTCTCCTGCTATTTCCTTATCTCCCATCACTAGCCTTCCAGCACCAGTTTTAATTGGCCCAATGTCTACTTTTGCCTGTCGTTTGTTTCTTATGTATTGAAAGAAACTTTTACCATCATTTCTAATATTACTGGCTAGCCTACCTTCATATTTGATCCTCTCCTTCCTTTGATCTCTCTTTGTTATCCTCTGTTTGTTTTTGTAGCCTTCCCAATCTTCTGATTTCTCAGGGCTCTTGGCCACTTTACAGGATCTCTCTTTTTCTTTGATACATTTCCTGACTTCCTTTGTCAGCTATGGCTGTCTAATCCCTCCCCAGGTAATCTTTCTTTTCTGGGGATGAACCACTGTACTGTGTCCTCAATTATACCCACAAACTCTTACCATTTTTGCTCTACTGTCTTCCCTGCTAGGCTCTGCTTCCAGTCGATTTTCGTCAGTTCCTCTCTCATGCCCTCGTAATTACCTTTGTTTAACTGTAACACCATTACATCCGATTTTGCCTTCTTTCTTTCAAACTGCAGACTGAACTCTACCATTTTATGATCGCTGCTTCCTAAGTGTTCCCTTACTTTAAGATCTTTTATAAAGTCTGGTTCATTACATAGCACTAGGTCCAGAATAGCCTGCTCCCTAGTGGGCTCCATGACAAGCTGTTCCAAAAAGCCATCCTGGAAGCATTCCAAGAATTCCCTTTCTTTAATCCACTGGCAACATTATTTACCCAGTCCAGCTGCATATTGAAGTCCCCCATGATCACCGTGACCTTGCCTTTCTGACATGCCTTTTCTATTTCCCGGTACATGTTGCGCCTCTGGTCCTGACCACTGTTAGGAGGTCTGTACATAACTCCCATTATGGTTTTTTTGCCTTTGTGGTTCCTCAATTCCACCCACACAGACTCCACATCATCCGACCCTATGTCATTCAGTGCCATAGATTTAATTTTGTTCTTAACTAACAAGGCCACCCCGCCCCCTCTGCCCACCTCCCTGTCTTTTCGATAAGTTGTAAATCCTTGGATGTTTAACTGCCAGTCCTGAACCCCCTGCACCATGCCTACCACATCATAATCATTCACGATGATCAGTGCCGTTAGTTCATCTACTTTGTTACGAATGCTCCGACCATTCAGGTAAAGTGCCTTAATGCTAACATTCTTATCATTAGAGATATTGGAAATCATAAGATGTCCTAAATTATCCTTCCTTTTTGTTGCATTCCTAATCTGCCTCAAGGTTAAATCCATATGCATACATACTATCCACCTGCTTATCTTTCCATTTAACTCCATACTCCCTGTCGCTTTCACTTTCCCTTCCCCCCAACTCAGAAGTTTAAAGTCCTACTGACCACCCTATTTATCCTCTTCGCTAGAACATTGGTACCAGATCAGTTCGGGTGGAGACCGTCCCAACGGTACAGATCCCCCCGGTTCCAAAACTGATGCCAATGCCCCATGAAATGGAATCCCTCTTTCCCACACCAATCCCTTAGCCACGTGTTTACTTCCCTAATTTTCTTATCCCTATGCCAATTCGCACGTGACTCAGGCAGTAATCTGGAGATTATGACCCTTGAGGACCTGTACTTCAATTTCCTTCCTAGTGCTTGATAATCCCCAAACAGGTCCTCCACCCTAGCTTTGCCTATGTTGTTAGTCCCAACGTGGACCACAACAACTGAGTCCTCCCCCTCCCGCTCCAATATCCAACCCATCATGCTCCCCTTCTAACCTATTATTATACAATCAGATATTTCTCACCAGAATATTTACTAACTCAAATTGGACCTTTGTCGCTATAGCCTCATCATGTGTGACACTATTAGTATCCTGACAGCAACAGTGAACACATCTTACTGACATTGCACTCCTTCTCCCTTAAACAAGTCTTCCTGGTAGATCAAGGGCTGCTTGATTTAATGTCCAGCAATATTTAAAGTATTAGCTTGATAAATACAAAAAGTAACTTTTAAAATTAAAATGTTTTGTTGTCAGACCATTATTTAAACAAAATGACTTTTTCATCAAACTTAATAATACAAGCAAATTGAGCATGATTAATGCTTACTCATTTGCTTTCACCAGAATGTGTTTTGCGTAGTCAACTAGGAAACACTCTGCAAGGTAACTACTTCCACTTGATACAAGAGATTCAAGTATTGCCCTGCACCAGCAACGTAGTTCATGGCAGTATATAGCACAAATCTGCAAAAAAGACAAATTCATTGGACAATCACAAGAGGTACAAGTCCTGTCACTGTGCATGGATTACTCATATAGCTATACATTTGGCTGCAGCTCCAACTATTATTATGAATTTTTAAACACAGGCGAAAGTTTAGGACACTTTTCAGTATTTGCTCAGAAACAGACAAAATACAGTTAGTACATTAGGAAGTTCTTTTTACTATGCTCTATTATACAATCAGTTAGAATGCATGTAACTATAAAAAGGTACTTCGAAAAGTAAAGAAACAAATTGGATTTATATTGCATTTCATCACATTCTGATTCCAAAGAATTATTTTTTTCGAAGTCAGTCACCATTAAGTGGACAAGCAGCAGTCAGGTTATACTGCTCTACAAACAGTAAAGAAGATGAATAACTGGATAAATCAGTTTTAGTAGTAAACAGACTTTGACTAGGATGCTGTTCTTTAAATAATGCCATGAAATCTATAACATCAAGTTGAGCAGGGAAAGCCTCAACTTCATATCTAGAGATTGTAGTACCCTGTCAGAGTTTCAGTTCAGTAGTTCAGCATGTCAGCACAGATTATCCAGATGAGTTTTAGAGGCTTAGTCATTGATTTTTACATGCTTAGAAATTTTCTCAGGCAGAATAGAAAATCCAAATCTACCTGCCCCTGTTCTAGAACCGCAAGTTTAATTTCTTCTGAATCTTCATCTCTTCTGTTGTAGACTTGATTCATCTTTTCCTCCAATCTTTGATACTGGTTTGCATTTTCAACCAGATCACTGAAACCATTTGTTATTCGCCCCCAGAAACAGCTAGGGTCTTCCACCTAAGCACAAACAAGTAATAAACAATATATCATTTGGCTACACAAGTATCAGATGACGACCACTGAAGTTTAATGTGAAGTTTAATTGCTGTACCACCATGAAATCCTTCACCGTTACCACTTTGGAGATTGCCATTGACAATGAAATAACTGGAACAGCACATAATCACTGCTTACAAGAGCAGGTCAAGAGAATTGTGCTAAGTAACTCAACTAATTCCCCAAAGTCTGCACACTATTTTTAAAGCACAAGTCAGGAGTGTGATGGAAGACTCTTCATTTGCTGTGTTTGAATGCACTTCCAACACTAGAAAAAGCTCAACATCAAAACCAGCCTGCGTGACCAACATCCCATTCATCACCTTAAATATTTTGGCCCTCAACTGCCACTGCACAGAGGCAACATGTACAAAATGCACTTTTGCCCTCTGATCTTAGAGGCATCCGCCTTTGGGAAGAGATTGTCACAATTTGCTCTGTTTCTGTCTCTAATAATTTTGTACAACTCAAATTTGATATCTATCTCCTGGGTTGCTAATACCTTCTGGGTCTTTGGATTTGTACAACATGGTTCTTTTGTTCCTCAGTAGTCCTTTGTAAATTATCATTCATTGTGTATATCCTTCCCTTATTGCACTTAACAGGATTAAATTCCACCTGCCATCACTCTGCCTAATTTACCAGCTGATTGATATCAGACCTGAAACCGTCTGCCTCACTATCAACAAACAATCTTCATGTCATGTCATCTGCAAACTTACTAAGTATACTTTGTACATACACACCGAAGCTGTTAAGGTGCATAAACAGCAAGAGTCCCATTACCAAATCATGTGGTCACAGGCTTCCAATCACAAAAACAAAACTCCATAATCAACCTGTGCTACCTATTTCAAAGTCAATTTTGGATTTGTTTGCAAACTTGCCTTGGATCCTATAGGCTTTTACGCTTTGGACGATCTTTGTGGGATATTGTGAAAGGCTGTACTGAAGTCTGTGCAACCTACATAAACTGCACTACCTTCATCAATATATTTAGTTACCTTATCAAAACTCAATTCAATTCGCCAGACAGGGTCTGTCTCGAACAAATCCATACTGACAATTCCTGCCTTTCTAAGTACTGATTTATCCTGTGCTTGAGAATTGTTTTGAATAATTTCCCTGTGACTAACAGGTCTGTAATTACCTACCTATCCTTGCTGCCCTTCTTGAACAAAGTACAATAGTCATTCTCAAATCAAAAGGCGCTTCATCTGTGGCCAGTGAAGGATTACATATATCCACCAGGGCCCCAGTCATCTCCTCCCTTGCCTCTCATAGCACTGCAGCGATATACACACCTACATACCTAATATCTCCTTATTAATCTTAACATGGCCCAGAACCAGACCATGCAAATTTAAATCCCAAACTACTATGTCTTTCTCCCCCGTGAAAATAGATAAGAAATATTTATTCAAGACCTCACCCACAAACATTGGGTCCTCACACAAGTTGCCTCTTTGGTTTTCTAGAAGATCATACTCTTTCCCTGGTAATCATCTTACTCTTAATACACATCTAAAAAGATTTAGAGTTTTCCTTGATCCCGTTTTCCAAAGATATTTCATGGCCCCTCTTTTCCCTCTTAATTTTCTTTTTAAGAAACCTCTTACTTTCTCTTTACTTTTGAAGAGCCTCTACTTTTCTCAAAAAAGTGCTGTTTTGACATATGGTTCCTCTTTTTCCTTTATCAACCTCTCAATATCCTTTGACACGCAGGTTTTCCTGGATTTACTGGCCCTGAATTCTCACTGAATTGCATTTACATTACTCCCACTTTCCAAACATAGTTACTTGCCTACAAGTAGCTGCTCCTGGTCTATGTTAAACACTTAATTTCACCTCTTTCGATAATAGATTTTGAAATTTAGAGGGAAATGACGAATATCCCAAAATGTTTACCCACTGAAATCTCAACCACTTGATCGTTCCATTTCCTAGGATTAGATCTAGCACAACTCCATTTATAGTAGGGCTACCGATATAGATTAGATTTAGATTACATTAGATTACATTACAGTGTGAAATCATGCCTTTCGGCCCAACAAGTCCACACCGACCCGCTGAAGCGCAACCCACCCATACCCCTACATTTTCCCCTTACCTAACACTACGGGCAATTTAGCATGGCCAATTCACCCAACCTGCACATCTTTGGACTGTGGGTGAAAACCGGAGCACCCGGAGGAAACCCACGCAGACACGGGGAGAACGTGCAAACTCCACACAGTCAGTCGCCTGAGGCGGTAATTGAACCGGGTCTCTGGGGCTGTGAGGCAGCAGTGCTATCCACTGTGTCACCCACATATACTGGCAGAAAAAAAACCCATCTTGGATGCACTTTAAAAATTCCAGCCATTATGTATGGCATGGACTGGTCAGACTGAAGGGTCTGTATACGTGCAGTATGACTCTATGACAAGAAAGGCAGTCCAAAAGCAGCATCCTTTAAAGATCTGATCACTTTGAACCAGTGAATGGGAGATTCAATTCATATAACCTGACACATTACTCCTGAAGCAGCTGGTCACTGCAGAACTGGGTTATAACAGAAGACTCCCAGGAGGAGAAGACCACAAAGCTACCCTGATGAGATTAAACTTCCTTTCAATCTCATGGCAGTCCTTGGCTTGTGATTAACAAAAGTAAACAGTTATCAAGTTTTGAGAATATTTGTAGTTCAGATTAAGGTTCTGGATGTAGGTTTGCTCGCTGAGCTGGAAGGTTCATTTTCAGATGTTTCGTCATTATAACTCGGTAACATCTTCAGTGAGCCTCTGGATGAGGCACTGATGGTGTAGCCTGCTTTCTATTTATGTGTTATTATTTATCCGTAAATAAGCAGACAAAACATGTCCAGAAACCCTAGCCACTCTCCTCCACATCAAAGCCATCTCAGAAATGACTGCCAGATTACTCTGACATCATGGTAGCCCACAAACCCACCAACACACTAAAAGAGTAGCTAATGAACTTGGAAGCCCCTATACAGACAAGCAAAACTAATGTAATTTACAACATACCTTGCAAGAACTGTAACAAACACTACATTGGACAGTAGGGCAGAAAACTAGCCACCAGGATACATGAACATCAACTAGACACAAAAAGACATGACCCACTCTCACTGGTATCCTTACATATGGATGAGGAAGGACACCACTTCGACTGGGACAATAAATTCATCCTAGGACAAGCCAAACACAGATATGCACGAGAATTCCTCAAAGCATGGCATTCTAACTAGAACTCCAACAATAAACAGGAGACCCCCGAGAAAATGAACAGGAAATGTCATCACCATGGGAAATGACATCACCAACCCAAGGAAACTCAAATACATAGTTAGAAAGCAGGCTACACCACCAGTGCTTCATCCAGAGGCTCACTGAATACGTTACCTAGTATGGTGGCAAAATGCCCAAAAATGAAGCTTCCAGCTCAGAGAGCAAACCTCCATCCAGAATGAACAGTTACATTAAAGAGGTAAAGTTGTCCTAGTCCCAGAAGAACAAGGGGCTGCTCTCACATTAGGGAGTGTGGTGAAACGGTTAAAAATTATGTCCCAATACATGTGTGAATCTAACCGGAATGGAGGTGTTGCTTAGTCCCGTGTGCTTCTTATCTGTATGTAACCAGAATGGAATGTGTTTTTTAGCCTTGCTCTGCTGTTCACATGAATGTTTATATCTGGAAAAGAGTATATCAGCTGGAAAAGTCTCCAGTTCGGTGAGTCTGCTCCGGGGTTACGTTTAACCGCCGAGCGTGGGTTGTTGGCAACCGCTCTACGAGAACTGACGGCTCCCAGTTCCGGTAACATGTAGAGTGAGTATAAGCCAGACCCGTTGTAAGTATGAGACCTGGTTGTGGCGACGCTGCGGGGAATAAAATGCTCATATTCTAGCAGACTCGCCTCTTGGTCGTTTGTTCTGTGTCAGACTACTCTCCTACGAACCTGACCTTGAGAATTTTTTAAAACAGGGAGGGAGAAAGACAGAGGGGAAGACAGACAGAAAAGAAGAAAGAGAGAGAGAGAGAGAGAGAGAGAGAGAGAGAGAGAGAGAAAGAGAGAGACACACACACACACATAGATGGACAGAGAGATGGCTGGTGTTGGTGTATACTGGGAGCCATACAGCTCAGGCAAGAGCAAGTCAAGAAGATAGGACCTTGATGTTGACTTCAGGCAATACGTGAATTGAACCCATACTGTCGGCATCACAAATCAGCCATCCAAACAACTGAGCTAATAATGCAAAGTTGAGGCAGAGTGTGTGCATCTCCAAACATGTCATGGCCGTTCCAGCATTACCTGCTCTATATATGACAAATTCAGATAGCACTTTGAACTTAACAAACATTTCCGAACCTATTGACCCAAAATGAAAGGAAGGCAATCTCCATCTGACAGATGAAATGAAAAAGCAAACATAGGCCATTCAGCCTATCAACTACATGCCCCCAACTACATCACAGCTAAACTGATCCTCTATTCCACTTTCCTCCTTTTCCTAGAACTCTTGATGCCCCTAGTACTCTGTCTATCTCAACCGTGAATATACTTAATGACCCAGCTTTGACAGACTGTAGGGTCAAAGAAATGCACAGATTCACTATCCTCAGAGGATTAATTCATTCTTCTGAGTCCTAACCAGCCATCCACTCTGTCATGCACCCTCCAGGATTCCTATATTCACACAGAGTGTGATGGGTAACTTCACAATCGTCCCTTAATCAACTGTCTTTTGGAAATCCAAACATATTTCATCAACTGGTTCTCCTTTATCTATTCTGTTTACATCCTCAAAAGAATTCTGATAAGTTTGTCAGACATAATTTCCAATTCGTGAAGCCATGCTGTTTAATTACATAATGTATTTCCAAAGTTGTCCAATCTTTGGACTTCTTGTTGTGCACCAAACCACTAAACATTACCACTAATTAACATCTTGTTAGTGACTATCCCCTATGCTTGATCAAACATCCTGAGCTGGCTTGCCAATGCATGAACACCTTATGATCAATCTCAGATTGGTTACATATGTGTGTCCTGTTCCTTCTTTAAAAGTGCGTGTCCTGTCATTTTCTTTAAAAGTGAAAGACATCTTACCTGATGATATTACTTCCTACTATCTCCTGACTTGCTCCTCAAATCTCCCTTTTATAACAGTGTGTCCCTATGAGCTTAATAACTTCATAAATCTCTACCAAGATAATGTGCCACCAGCAGAGTAATTTGTCTGATTAAAGTATGAAGTGTGAGCTCCAAATGATTCAATATTATCCCAAACACCCAAAGAAGTATCTCAAAGAATTCTCAAAAACTCCAAAGCTTTCCAATATCATCTGTTAAAAGAACATGTCCACAGTAACTGGTGATTCCTAAAACAAATTGACTAAAATTACTTTCAAAACAGCACTACTAAAATAAAAGCAAATTACTGCGGATACTGGAATCTGAAACCAAAAAAGAAACTGCTGGAAAATCTCAGCAGGTCTGGCAGCATCTGTAAGGAGAGAAAAGAGCTGACGTTTCGAGTCTAACCGACCCTTTGTCAAAGCTACTCAGAGCCTGCCTTAGAAATTAACTGAATGTTAAAATGGAACTTAAAATGCATCGCAAGATACATTAAAACACAAAGCTCAAAGTAACCTACAAGAGTAATAGTTACAAACCACCTTTGAGAAAAAGCCTTTTACATCACAGCATTTTTACATTTGCATCCTAAAGTTCACAGTAGCTTGAGCCATAAAAATACATAAACCCATTATCTTACTTTGTACCTGGGCCATATAGCTTTCCTTCCTTATGAAAAGTAGTTTGTAACTAACTCTAATTACACAAAATTTGATTTAACTTCTTACTTGCTTAATAAAGTCATATATATTTTTAAAAATCCAGCCATCTCATTCAGGACAAGAGATCATTCTAGACAGGAGAACAAAGACAATCCATTGAAATAAAACTGATCATTCAAAGGAGTTGATGAAATCAGCTTCTGTGATCGTACTGTAAAATTTCACAAATGAAGTGGAATTTCATGAAGTGCACAATTTTAAATGAACAAACTTTAAAACAAACTGCAGTCTGATCAAATCAGCTAAAACCAAGTATCAGTTTTTTTATATACAAGGAGATGAAGGCACAAATGTTAGTTATGGTTACCTTGATGATGAAAATTTCAAACATCTTCTGTGTGATGGTACACAATTTTAAATGTGTGCAAATTCTCCTGTTTTGAAAGAAAGAAATTTGTCATATTGTTTTTCATATTTGTTTTACCCCTTGAAAAATCCGAAATGTAGTTCAACAATGCAAATAAGAAACCAGATAAAGTTATACTGTCAGAGATATTTTGTTTAGTTTGAGTAAATCATCTTCTTACAGCTTTGGACTTGCCAAACAGAAATTTACAGTTGGTACACATTCAGCTTTATGGCAATTTCACTGGTGCAGCAGGTCTGTAACCTTCTCAACAGTTACTTTATACAAAAATTAACTCCATGCTCTGGTGAGGTTTCCAGCTTGCATATTACTTTACTTCCACACCCTCCCTTCACAAAATTCCAAATGACACAACTGCAGCAAAATCTATTGACCTGTACTAAAATTAGCAGAACAATGGCCAACTAATTGGATACTGTCAAATGGGTAAATTGTTGTACTTAGTGGCAATCCAATACAGTCATTCCTTAAGGGTTTGCAAATTGCTAAGGATGAAATTGCATTGCAGCAGGTCACCCAAATGTCAACATAATCGAAACATTAAGCTTCAGAACAGAAGTCATAATTAAACTGCATAAAGTGGCTGAGCAGAGGCTGATAGCTAAGTTTGGTACCCATAGGGAGGGCCTCAACCGGGACCTTGGGTTCATGTCACATTACAGGTGATCACCATTGCACTACACACACACACACTCACATGCACACAGATACACAGACTCCCACACATGCACCCCCTCACAGACTTAAGACACTCTGCACTCACTACACACACACACACACACTTTCTCACACACACAACCCCCACCCCAGACAGACACACACACAGAGACAGCTATCACCATTGTTAACAGCTAACCCAAGAATGCAACTTTCAAAAAGAAAGGGTTTTGTGATTTACACATGAAAGAAGTGAAGCTATCACTGTATTCTAACAGATGAAAAGCTTAACAGACAATCAATTCTTCAATGTATAATTTCAGTTACATCACACTGCAAATTTTTGCTATAAATTCTGTGTTACGATCGAGCCCTCCACAATCACCTGATGAAGGAGCGTCGCTCCGAAAGCTAGTGTGCTTCCAATTAAATCTGTTGGACTATAACCTTGTGTTGTGAGATTTTTAACTGCATAAATTTCTGGTTGCGTTAACTTTTGTTTAACAGGATCATACGTTCAGACATCAGGCTTTTTGACCAATCGTGGCTTTTGTCAGCTCCTTCAGAGAGTTATCCAATTAGTTATATTTCCTTGCTTTTCCCAAAGCCCAGTCCTATATATTTTTTGCTTTTCTAGTATATATACAAAAACGTTACTGCTCAGTCTGCTTCCATCATTCTTTCTGACAGTACATTCCAATATTTTTTTAAAAATTCATCTCTCTTCTGGTTCTTTTAGCAGTTATTTAAAATCTGGACTACCAATTCATCTGCTAGTAGAAATAGTCATGAGTATCACTATTAAATCTCTCTGTTATTAACCTCTGTTCCAAGGAAAAAACTTCTTGAGTGTCTCCACATAATTGCAGCCCATCATCTCTGGTACTAATCTAGTAATTTGTGCCATTACACACAAAGGAGGCAAACAAGTCTAAAAGTGCAGAGTTACGATGAAAGATTAACAAAAAAATTAGCAGAGGGAAGTCACAGTTAAATTCAGAGGGATATCTCAGATATCAATGTAGAAATATAAATCCAGAGAATTAATTTAACTTATAAATATAGGAACCTTTTCACAGAAAAAGTGATACAATACCATGAAATGAACTCCCAGATGGAGTGGTGGCTCGAAAATGTTGGAATACTTTAAAGAACGAATTAAATGCTAAAATCACAAGACTTCAGAACTCGATTGATCAAATGCCTTTTATGATATAATTTTCTTATGAAATCAACTTCACAACAGTCATAATGCAATACTGTATTCCTAAAAGAAGTACGCTTTGGTGAAGTATGCAACATTAATGTGAAGGCAAATGATCATTAAACAATTAAAAGCACAAAAAACAAGCTTCCAAAGAATTCATTCATTTAAGCAGCCCCATCTCTAAAAACATTCTAATATTGCCTGTTTGCTTGTGCAATCTCATCCAAAGCTATTCTATCTCTAAATATATATTAAAATTGACCCAGATTTCAATAATAACAAATGAGAAAACCTCTTAGCTTCACCACTTTACTGCGTTATGTAAATACTGGGACAGAATATAGGCCAAAATAAGGGAGACAGTAGCATAATGGTAATGCTATTAAACTCATAATCTAGAGGCCTGACTAATGCTCCAAAGACATGTGTTCAAATGTCACCAGTGAATAAATTCAATTAATAAATAAAATAAATTTGGAATAAAAAGACAGCCTCAGTGATGACAATCATGAAACTACAGTGATATCTGCTTAACTGATGCTCTTCAGGAAGGAAAATCTGCTGTTCTTAACAAGTAAGGCCTGTGATTTGAAATTAACCAGAATGCAAATTAACTCTCAACAGCCCTCTAAAGTGGCATAGTAAGTCACTCAGTTGTATCATATTGTTTTGGCCAGGTCAAATATAAATAAAACTGAATAGACAACCCAGCCATCCACTAGAAATAAAAGGAGGTGTACTCTCTCTGGTCAACTCCAAAATCCTCTGAATATAAGGGGCTTATGTGAAGATTATGAGAGTCACCCTAAAGCTGAGTCAAGCAGTACCCTGACACAAATATGCAAGTATGAAGATACCTTACAACCAATATCTCAGACAAAAGGTGTGGTGCTGGAAAAGCACAGCCAACCAGGGAGCATCCAAAGAGCAGGACGGTCGACATTTTGAGCATAAGCTCTTCATCAGAAATATCTCATATACATCCATCACCCTGCCACAGGCAAACAGAGTTGCAGCACAGTGGCATATAGTTAGGAAGGAGTAAGACTAAGAATTCTCAACATGAACCCCATATTCAATTAAGTCTCATGGCATCAGACCCAACATGGGCAAGAAACCATGTTGATGATTCGCACCAACCAATCTCCCTCAGCTGATGAATCACTACTCTCCCATGTTGAACATCATTTAGAAAAAGAAAATTGAGGACACTAAGGATAAAGAAATATACTCCATGCAGGGTCTTCAATATTAAATCACTAGGAGTGGTTCTGATGAGCTAGACAAGTTCTGACAGAAACTTGCTGGTCTGGGCCAGTGATATTGAATCAATAACACGGAGAAACTATTGACCTCAACCTCACTAATCCACTTATCGAAGCTGCATCTTTCCATTTGAGTACTGATAGCAATAATGATCTTTGAGTTCTCGTGGAGAAGTTCCTTCTTCTCAGTGGATGTCCTCCATTATTTTCTGCTGCACTACTAGTGCTTAACGGAACAGATCTTGAACAAGCAGCTCAAAACTGGACATTCATGATGTGCTGTAAGCTATCAGCAACAGAACTGCATTCTCTCACATTCTGTAACTTCATGGAAATGTGTTGGTGATAGCTTCAATTGAGGCATTATTGAGTGCACTGGCTGTTTCTTTAGACAGCAATAGTATGCATGGATATAGTGAAAAGGTAAGATATTGACATTAGACAAAGGTGTCAGACAATATAATAGAGCCAGTGGCAAGCATGATGGGCCACATGCACAGCAATATCTCAACATATCCCTCACTCCACTATTATCATTAAACCAAGTGATAATCTTGCTTCAGCATGGGAGCAGATGAGAGCCATACTTAAAATTAGATATATGCACATGAAGTTCCAGCACAGGACTTGCATGCAATGTTAAACAATGGAAGCAGCGTGTTAAAGAGTTAAGTGATTTTCCAAACAACAGATCAGATCCGTGGTACTACTTTATTCAGACTTGAATACTGGAGGCCATTAAATAATTAATTGAAAAAAATGCCTCAACGAATATCCCCATTCTTAATGCTGGTGGACCTCAACTTATCAGTATGGAAGACAAACTGAAGGTGTTGTAAGTGTTTCCATCTTTGTGTGTTAATGGAAGATTCATTGTGATCTTCTTAGGCTCGCAACATCACTATGCCAGTTTTCAGACAATTTACTTCAGTCCACATCATATCAAGAAACAGATATACACAATGGATGCAGCAATATTTATGGGCTCTGACAACATTCTGTTGCAAAACTGAAAACTTGTGGTCCAGACTTAACCATGCTTTTTGCCAAATTATTCTAGTACAACCACATCATGGGAACCTATCCAACAATGTTGCCCAACCCACTAAAAGAACAAGTCAAATACAACTGAGCTGTAGTCAATGACGATATTAAGGGATACTATAACAACAATCTGATCACCAATATGCAATTTGAAATCTGCCAAGGGCACTTGGCTCTAGACCTCAATATAGTCTTGGTCTGAAACAAGATTTTAAAAAAAGCAATTTCTAGATGAGAATGACTGTTTTTGACATCAAGGTAGCATTTGTTCAAGAATGGCACTGTGATGATGCTGTCACTTTATAAAGATTATTTGTCCTGGGTTTTTTTTAAAAAGAGGTTGTAAAGGTAGAGGCACTGAAGAGGTTGGGGAGCTGCTTTTTTTAAAAACAGTTTAACAATGGAAGAGGAGTGGTTAGTTCTCCAAGTTCAGGTTCCAGTGTTTTTTAAGCTTAACAGTCACAAGGTGAGAGAGTACCAGAAGGGTTGCAAGCTTCAGTAAATAGTTCTTTACTGAATTTCTCTGAAATCTCTCTAGATTTTGATCCCTCCTGCCTGTAAGAATCTGTGTTTGAATTTACCTTTAGTAAGTTAAGTTGCTGTATCGAGTCGGTTATGTTTTCCAATTATTCAGTTAATCTAAATCCCGCTTTCTTTTGTTCATGGTTCAACTGTAATGCTTAAATAAATTCTATTTTGGTTAAAGCAGAGTGATTTGACCAGTTGCATCACAGCTGGAACAACCACTTCACATCTACCTTTAAACTAAGAAAAAGTTAAGGTCTAGACTACCTTCTTAAAGTATTTTGAGGGGTCTGGCCTGGTCCATAACAGCATCAAGAAAAAAATGGACATAAAAATGGAAGTTAATTGGAACCAGACAGAAAAGCTTTCATTGGCTAGAGTCATAGTCATAGTCAGCACAAAGGAAATGAGGCAAAAGTGAGGACTGCAGGAGATCAGAGTCGTAAGTGTGGTGCTGGAAAAGCACAGCAAGTCAGGAGAATTGAAGTTTCAGGCAAAAACCCTTTCCTGATGAAGGGCTTTCACTCGAAACGTTGATTCTCTTGCTCCTCAGATGCTGCCTGACCTGCTGTGCTTTTCCAGAACCACACTCTCAACAAAGGAAAATGGCTGTGTTTGTTGGAACCCAATTTCAGCCCAGGACATGATTACAGCAGTTCTGTGGGTTGTCTCTTTGGCCAAACAATTTTCTGTTCCTTAAATAACTTGACCTCTTTCGTATATTTAGGAATAAGATTTGCATTGATAATTACAAATAATAATTTAATTCTTTCATGGGGATGTGGGCTGCACCACCGTTTATGGTCAATCCCTAATTGCCTTTGAGAAATAGTGGTCAACCACTTTCATGAACTGCCACAGTCAATGTGCAATGTCCGGGAAGAGAGTTCCAGGACTTAAACTAAGTAATAATAAGTGAACAGCGATATGATTGCAAATCAGGACGTGAGACTTAGAGGGGAACTTGTGAATATTAGTACCTACGTAGTTTGTTTACCACTGAGAAGGACAAGGTTAGGGCTGAGAGTTTGGAAACTTTGAAGACCTTTGATGACCTGTTGTACTACATCTGGTAGATGGTAGACAAGGCTGTGACTGTGCAGTAGTGACAGTGGAAGACAATATTTAAGGAGATATTGGAGGTGCTGATCAAGCAAGTGTCTTTGTCCTGGATTCTGTTGAGTTACTTCAGTGTTGCTGGAGCTGTACTCATCCAGACAACTGGAGAGTATTCCATCAATCTGACTTGTACCTTGCAGATATAGGAAACATGAGAAACTACTCACCATAGAACCCTCAGGCTCCAACTAGCTCTTATAGTCAAAGTACTTATGTAGCCAACTGTGTGGATTTTAGTAAATCCTCAGACGCTGGGGTAGTGCATGCTTGCACATAGCAAGAGCTAGACACTATTTAGGCTTGGTCGATAAGTAGCATTGACACCACACAAGTGCCAGGTGAACATCAAAAGAGAGAATCCAATCTTCCCTTGACTTTCAACCATAATACCACAATTGAAAACCCCCACCATTAACATCAGATATTGAACTGGACCAGTTATACAATTATTTTTGCGAAAGAACAGTGAGTAACTCACATCTTGACGAACCACAGCCTTTCAATCATTTACAATGCAGCAGTCCAAAGTGTTATAATAATTTCCACTTGTCTGCACAAGTGCAATTCTATAATACTAAAGGCGCTCAAAAAAATGTACTATAAAGCAGCCCGATGATCCATATTTTGCTCAACACTCGTTGGACTATAACGTGCTGTTGTGTGATTTTTAACTTTGTTCACCCCAGTCCAACACCGACACATCCATTTCAATGCTACTGGAGGCTCACTAGTGCCTTCTTAGCAAAATGGAAGTTTTCACATCTCACGAATTTGCATTCTTGTCCAAAAGGAAAATAGTGGCATTTTACAACATTTCACCCACAGAAGTTCATCATTTAACAGAGAATGTGAAAATACCTATTCATCAACAGGTGAACTAAAGAACAGCGCTTTTATTTTTTTCTACATTTGACAAACTCTTTGAAATAATGAAATAAACACAAACTGCTGGAGAAACTCAGTCCTGTGACTTTTCTTCAGAACGCAGAGTTTCAGATTTCCGGCAGTTCTTTCTTTCACGTTATTTGTAAAAATATTAACGATTTGTCAAAAACAAAATGGTTTAATTATGCTGTCTGCCAAATACCCGCCCTTCTCTCTTTCTTTCTACCGTCTTCGCCTATCCACCCATTACTCACTTTACAAATTCTAGCAACAGAAGTTCACAATAAAATCGCCAGAGTGCTGAAAAAAGAAGAGTTTTTGTTTGGCACTGGCCTGAAATTTTAAATTTACACCTTCGCCTCGTCCAGTGAGACTCGCCCCAACGAGAGCGTCGGTTACTTCTCGGAGGCGGCGTGCGCGAGAGCCGCTCCCACCGCGCCTGCGCTCTTCGAGGATCTTCGACCTGATTTTGAGACCGACCAACTTTGGCCTGCTTCTGGGCGAGCAGTGACTGAGGACCTGTGAATTCATCCTAGTTGTTACCAGCTATATCATCTCCTTCCATATTTGGATGTAATAGTTGTATTAGATATGTGTCAGATTTTTCCATGTCCAGTTTCATATTATTGCATAAGACATAGGATCAGGAGTAGGACGTTCGGTCATTTGAGTCTGTTGTGCCCATCAATGAGTTCAATGCTGCTCTGACAATTCTCAACATCGGTCCCCTACAGTTTCTTTATAACCTTTGATTCCCTTATTGATTAAAAATCTATGTGTCTCAGCCATAAACATATTTAAGAATTCAGCCTCAACAGTTCTTTGTGGTAAGGCGTTCTGCAGATAGATTACCCTCTGAGACCTGTTAGGGGAGAGAATATTCTCATTCTTATCAGTAAGACATGCCTTTGGAAGCAAATTCACACCAACTCCATGTTGCACTGGAAGATGATGACAGGACGACACCATAAACTAGGAACCCATAATGGCCCATGTACATTTGAAAAATCATGAACATTTAGATTTAGATTTAGATTACTTACAGTGTGGAAACAGGCCCTTCGGCCCAATAAGTCCACACCAACCCTCCGAAGAGCAACCCACCCAGACCTATTCCCCTGCATTTACCCTTTCACCTAACACTACAGGCAATTTAGCATGGCCAATTCACCTAACCTGCAAATGTTTGGACTTTGGGAGGAAACTGGAGCACCCGTTTCACTGAAAGCATGTTGAATCATTTTCTCAATTCCAACAATTCACAACTACTGTATCTTTTAAAAAAACTGAGTTCTAAAAGGGACTGGATCAGCTTGTGTATTTGATCTCTCACCAAAGAGATGTTATTGGATCTAATCCCTCCAATCCCTATTTTCTGTAAAGACTGAAAGTTCTCAGCGCCCATATGGAAATCAAACCAAAACTATGAATGTAGTGTAAAACATATTTGCCATCCTTAATACAAGATCATCAAGCAGCATTAATACTAATCAGTACCACAGACAATGATGTCCATGATAAAATATACAAACTTTACATTATAAATATAAAATGAAAATTAAAATTCATTTTGAAAATAAATAGTTTTGTCAATTGGCAATACAGGCTCCAAATTAGCGTGCAAACTTGAATTTTCTAATGTAGCAGTAGCTAATGACCAATTTGTACTAATTACAGAATTTTGTGCAAGTAAATTATGAGATATCAATTATAAACTAAAAGAACATGCTTGCAAAAATACAAGTTCCTTTGAAATCCATAAATTAAGTAAAGATAGTGTTTCATATGCATATTTTACATAATTGTAAATTATCTCTGCAAAATGTCTAGCAAAAAATGACCATCAAAGGATATTCAGTCTTTAGGAAGGACTGACAAAATTTAAAAGGAAATGGTGTAGTGTTGTTGTGAAAGTAAATACAGTGCAATAGTGAAAAAGAATATTGACAAAGAAAATCAATAAGTGGAATCAATCTAGATTGAACTAAGGGTCAACATGGGCTGGAAACCATTTGTGGAATTTGAGTATAAGCCTCTAAATACTAGAGGTAAGGTAGGGGATAGTTTAAATAGGAAATCAGAGATGCATGCAACACGATAATTATGGGTGACTTTAATCTACATTTGACACGGTGAACCACATTGGCAATAATACTATAGTGGATGAATTCCCTGGCTCTGTACAAGATTTAGTTTAGGGGCCAGGTAGGCGACAGACTATCCTACATTTGATTTTATGCATCAGGAGGGTTAATTAATAATCTTGCTGTGAGAGATCCTGTGAGAAAAAAATAACAATAATACAATAGATTTTTTTGGGAATAGAGCGTGAAGTCAATCTAAAACTGGGGTCTGAATTCTAAATGAGCAAACTACAAAGGTCTGAGGGGTGAATTTGTTTCCTGAAGATAGTGGACAGGCATTAGGAAGGTAGGATATGAATCAGAAGACATGACATTTGATCTGCTTCTGAGGGGTGAATTTGTTTCCTGAAGATAGTGGACAGGCATTAGGAAGGTAGGATATGAATCAGAAGACATGACATTTGATCTGCTTCTGTGGGCACAGAGTTTATGTGGCTGGTCCAGTTCTGAGTACAATGGGATCTTGATCAGATGGGCCCATGGGCCAAGGAATGGAAGATGGAGTTTCATTTAGATAAACATGAGGTGCTGCATTTTGGAAAAGCAAATCAGGGCAGGACTTACACTGAGTGGTAATGTCCAGGGGAGTGTTGCTGAACAAAGAGACCTTAGAATGCGGGTTCATATTTCCTTGAAAGTGGAGTCACAGGTAGATAAGATAGTGAAGAAGGCGTTGGTATGCTTGCCTTTATTGGTCAGTGCATTGAGTATCGGTGTTGGGAGGTCATTTTGCAGCTGTACAGGACCTTATTTGGCCACTTTTGGAATATCATGTGCAATTCTGGTCTCCCTGCTATAGGAAGGATATTGTGAAACTTGAAAGGGTTCAGAAAAGATTTATGAGGATGTTGTAGAGTTGGAGGGTTTCAGCTATAGGGGAAGATTGAATAAGCTGGGGCTATTTTCCCACGTCGGAGGCTGAGGAATGACTTTACCGAGGTTTATAAAATCATGAGAGGGATGAATAGGGTAAATAGACAGTGTCTTTTCTCTGGAGTATGAGAGTCCAAACCTAGAGGGCATAGGTTTAGTGTGAGAGGGGAAAGGTATAAAAGGGATCAAAAGGCCAACTTTTTCATGCAAAGGGTGGTATGCGTACAGAATGTGCTGCCAGAAGATGTATTCGAGGCTGTGCAGTTGCAACATTTAAAGGCATGTGGATGAGTATATAAATAGGAAGGGTTTGGTAGGGCATAGGCCAAATGCTGGCAAATGGGACTGGATTTATATAGGATATCTGGTCAGCATGGGCGAGTCGGACTGAAAGTCTGTTTCCGTGCTGTATTCCTGATGAAGTGCTTTTGCCTAAAACGTCAATTTTCCTGCTCCTCGAATGCTGCCTGACCTGCTGTGCTTTTCCAGCACCACTCTAATCTAGTCCCCAGCTAGTTCTGGAGCAAAGCATTACCACCATTATGTTGGCACAGCTCATAGCTTTTGACCTTACTGCTGCAGTCAACCATTTCTTGATCTCACAAGTCAATTTGATTGTCTGGTTGTCATTCCTGAAACTAGCTTTGTACTCCCGGATTATTTAATTAACTACATTTAAATTCCTCTATTGCCATTGTAGAATTTGAGCTCATGTATCTGAATCATTAAAACAGGTATCTAGATTACAAACAAAAACAGAAATTGCTGTAGAAACTAAGCAGGTCTGGTAACATCTGTGGAGAGAAAGCAGAGTTAACATTTCAAGCCCAGTTACCCTTCTTTAGAATTTTGAAGTTCTGAAGAAGGGTTACTGGACTGAACCATTGTAAATTATAAACATTTCAGTATGATTTTTGCACTCAGGTGCTGGAATCTTCCATTATTAAGGATGTAGTTTTCCATGGATCCTGTAGCTCCTATTAGTTGTTTGAAAGCCCACCACCATTCAAAGCTGGATGTGGCATGACTGCAGAGCACTGTTTATTGCATACAGCACCCATTGTTTAGCAAACATCAAATCTTGTAGCTTCACCAGATTGGCACTTTTTTTAAGTACACATGATGGTGCTCATGCTATCCTCATTTACAACCTTTATGGAACTAGGATTGAAAATTTTATTGACGGTAAACTGAAGAATATGCTGTGCCATGTGTAGTTATAGATAGTAACAGAATGCTATTATATTTCTGCTACAATCAGACTGCATCTCATGGATTCCTTGTATTGAGCTGCTGTATTGATCTGAATTTACTCCAAGTGACAAAATTAAAGTACATGGCAGGTGTCCTTAGTGTGAAGACTGGATTTCGTCTCCACAAAGACTTTGCAGTGATCACTCCAACTGTCATGTACTGATACATCTTCGACAGGTAAATTGTTGAGAACAAAGGTTTTTACCTTTGATTTGGTTCTCACTTTAGTTGTAGTGACTTCAATCTGGCAGATGTGTTCTGATGCTTGAGAATACATAATATACACAAGGACTCTCAGGGCCATTTTGTCCTGACTGTATATCCCTGTACTACCAGTTCTGGTTCCTGTATCCTTTTCTACCAGATGGCAATGGAGGAGTTTGGAATATTGACTGGAAGATATGATTCCATGAGTATAACAGTGTAATTCTGTTTCTTGACTAATGTGTGGTACAAATCTCTGAATTTTGACACATGTCCCCAAATAAAGTAAGGAGGACTGGCAGCATGTACCTTTGTTGTGTCTGATTCCAGGTTGTTTGTCTCGTTTTATTCTTGTTAGATTTTTTTCATAAAGTTTGATACAATTGAGACTTACTGTATTTCTTTTCAGAGGCAGTGAACAGTCAACAATATTGCTGTGGATCTAGAATCCAATATACAATGAACTGGGTAAGACTGCCAGTTTTTTTTTCCATAAAAATTTGAAGAGATGCGTTTTATGACACTCTGGTAGTTTCATGGTTACTGTTACAGACCTTATAGGGGCCTTTGTTTTTGCTTTATTAACTGAATTCATATTCTCTATCTGTCATGGTGAGATTTAACATTTGAATGCATGTCTCAGGATATATAGAAACATATGATATATGAAATAGGAACAGAGGTAGATCATTCGGCTTCTTGAGCTCACTCCAACCATTCAGTAAGATCATGGCTGATTAGTTCATGTTTTGAATTCTGCATTCCCATTTACCCCTCAATGATCCTCAATTCTTTTGTTCAATAACAATTGATCTTAAAAATATTTAACAACCCTACCTTTGCCATCTTCTGAGTAGAGTTCCAAAGTCACATGACTCTCTGAAAGAAAACAATTTCTCCTCATCTCTATTCTGAACGTGTGACACCTAGTTTGGGACTGACTCACCAGAAGAAACATCCTTTCCACATTCACCTTGTAAAGACCACTGATGGTCTTATAGCTTCAATCAAATCCCCTGATGGTCTTCTAAATTCCAGTGGAACAAGTCCACCTTTCATCGTAGGCCATCCAGCTCATTCCAGGTAATAATCTAGTAAACCTGTCCTGAACTGCCTTTAAATCCTTTAAAACATAAGGAGAGACCAAAATTGCACACAGTATTCAAGATGTCATCTCATCAATGCATTGTATAACTGAAGCCAAACATCTTTACTTTTATGTTCAATTAACCTCGAAATAAAGAATAGCATCCATTAGCCTTCTTGAAGATGTACTGTGCTTGCATCAGAACGTTTTGTGAATTGTGCCACAGAACACTTAAATTCATCTGCAGCTTGAAACTCAGCAGCTTTTCTCTATTTAATTAGTTTTCCACATTTTCATTTTTCCTGTCAAAGTGAAGCACTTCATATGTTTCCACATTTTGCTGTAATTATTGAATAATTTGGGTCTTCATGGTAATTCATAGTCTCTTGGTCACTATTATAAAATAGCCTCAAAGTTTATGATTAATTGAAATTAAATTCCACCAGCTGCCGAGGGGGATTTAAATATATGTCACCAGAGCATTAACCGGGTCTCTGGATTATTCATTGTAACATTACTACAAGGCCATGGCCAAATAATTCAATAAAGGAACTATTTCCTTTCACTCATGAAATTCAATGATTACTTCAAACCAACAATTTAAATACTGTTTTAAACAAGTATTTGTGTTCTAAATGAAAGTAAATACATTTACCATATAAGAGCCTTGGAATTTTTGATTCAGTTCATGACACAAATGTATGTTGTTGATATTATAATATCCCCATAATGATTCTCAGCATTATGACATCTGAGTCATAATTTATGATTTAAATGTATTATAATAAAATTATTTGTGAAATTATAGCAGTAAATTTGATTCTTTTGAGGCTTGTGAGATATGTGTTAATATCAAGATTGATTTTTATTTGCATTTGTGACTGGAAATGAAAAATGTATTTGTCCCACCTGCAGGTTTAATTTGTATTGGAGCTTGATCAACAGTAAAGATTACTGAGAGTGTCTTCCTAAATATCGTGAATTAAATGTAACATGCTTGACTAAATTGTTAACAGCACTCTAATCATAATGATCCAGTTGTACTAACTCAAGTTAGCACAGAGTTTGTAGAATTTGCAAAAATTCCAAGCTTCCAATATCTTGTGAATGGGAATGATACTTGCATCGAGTGGAAAAACAAACACCCAGTCAAAAGTTGAAATGCCTTGGAGGGATACTGAATCATTGCTGCTGCTTGTATGCCATCCTGTTCTGTCATGAAAAGTCAGCTTCTAATTGCATTTGGGACTTTTGTCAGTTTAATCTAAGGTTTTGGCAAGCATACTTTTATGTGAAGAACATTGGTCTGCAAAGGTTGAAACTGCTCTGCTATATTTATGGGCTGGCACGCGAGATATGTTAATAACTTCAACATGCATGTATATAGCAAGTGTACCGTAGGAAAATGAGCCAGAGCTTTTCACAGAAGCTGAGCTGGATGAAAATTCCATTCAGTCGTAGAAAATGAGATTAGGAGGGATTCATCAAAGACCTGAACTTTAATGAAAAGTAAAATGGTTAAGTGCAGATTAGGGAAGAAATTCCAGTACTTAGGGCTGAGATGGATTAGTGGTGGAGTGGAAAATGCAGAGTCTTAGAGTCATACAGCATGGAAACACCCAACTTGTCCATGTCGACCATGTTCCCAAACTAAAGTAGTCTCACCTGCCTGCATTTGGCCCATATCCCTCCTGTTCATGTACTTATCCAAATGTCTTTTAAATGTTGTAACTGTATCTGCATCCACCATTTCCCCTGGCAGTTCATTCCACACACTAACCACTCTCTGTGTAAAATGGTTGCCCCTCATGTCCTTTTTAAATCTTTCTCTTCTCACCTTAAAAACATGCCACCTAATTTTGAACTCCCCTACCTTAGGGAAAAGGCCTTAGCTAATCACCTTATCTCTGCTCCTCATGATTTTATAATCCTCAATAAGGTCACCTCTCAATCTCCTATGCTCCAGTGAAAAAAATGGTCCCAACCTATTTTTACAATTCAAACCCTCCATTCCTGGAAACATCTTGGTCAACCTTTTCTGAACCCTCTCCAGTTTAATAATATCCTTCCTATAACAGGGCGACCAGACTGCACAAAGTACTCCAAAAGAGGCATCACCAACATTCTGTAACACCCTCAACATGACATTCAAATTCCAATACTCAAAAATCTGAGCAATGAAGGCAAGTGTGTTCAATGCCTTCTTAACCACCCTGTCTACCTTTGATGCAAATTTGAAAGAATTATGACCCTGAACCCCAAGGTCTCTCTGTTCTACAACACTACCCAGCACTCTACCATTAATTATATTAGTCTTGCCTTTTTTTGTTTTACCAAAATACAGCACTTCGCATTTATCTTAAATGAATTGCATGTGCCACTTCTCAGCCCATTGATCCAATTGATCAAGATTTCTTTGTAACCTTATGTAACCTTCACTGTCCACTATACCACCAATTTTGGTATCAACCAAAATCTTACTAACCATGTCTACTATATTCTAATCCAAACCATTTATATAAATGACAAACTAATCCAAAGTGGCATATCTCTTTAACGGAGGAATGGCCACAGGAGATTTCTGCACTGTCTGCGAGTCCTATTCCCCTTCGACCTGCAGAGTTTTAGTCTGCAGTGTGACTACCTCTTTGTACCTTCTATCCAGCATACTCTCAGCTTCATGGATGCTTCATAGTATCCCCAGCAACTGCTCCAGCTCTGAAATGCAGGCTTTCAGGAGCTGTAGCTGGAAGCAGAAGGATCTTGTTATAGAGGGGCAAGGAGTTCTTGGAAGGCTGCAGGCCTGGAAAAGGTTACAGAAAGATGGGGAAATCAAGCGAGATGGTAGAGAGGCAAAGCTGCTTATGATCAGCCTATATATGGAGCCTAACAATTATGTTGCCACACAGGAGAGGATGAATAAAAGAAGTCTAAAAGTGGACCCTTCTCAAATGCCAAAATTCATAGAATCCCTCATGTAGAAGCAGGCCATTTGGTCCATCGAGTCCACACTGACCCTCTGAACACATTCCCACCCCATCCCTGTAACCCTGCATTTCCCATGGATAATCCATATAACTTACACGTCCTTGGATATTATGGGCAATGTAGCATGGCCAATTCACCTAACCTGCACATCTTTAGACTGTGGGAGGAAACCAGAACACCCAGACAAAACCCATGCAGACATGGGGTGAGTGTGCAAATTCCATACAGACAATCGTCTGAGTGTCCCTAGCGCTGTGAGATAGCAGTGCTAGCCGCTATGTCACCCCACAAGAACAAGACAGGAAAAAAAAACTACTTCAGGGGATTCTCTGGTTAAGATTGAATAGGTATGAGTAAAATCAAGTAATGGTAATCCAGTTAACTGAACAACAGAAAATGTATTAAAAGAGGATGGTGTGATCGGCAATGTCAAAGGTTTTGCGTATCATGAATACAATCAACTAGATTTTTGGCATTGACTTTAATTGGGTCTTAAACATTGCTAAAGAGAGGCATGAAATCCAATTTTGTTTTGTCTTGCAATGATCAGAACTGAAAGACAAGCAAATTTACTTAGAAAGGAAAGGACAATTTAGGCAGAATATAAATAGGGTGCTGATTGGCTGGTCTACGGTTAGTAAGGAGATGCAGCAGGAACTGTTGACTGTTCCAGATCAAATTCAAACAAGATAAGCTAATCTTTGTTAGAGTGTTGCCATGGGGATGCAGTGTGATTGACTGTGTCCTTGGCACTTTTTTCATTACAGTTCAGAATACAAGCACAAGGTTAATATAAAAGTTCAGATAGACATAAAAATATACAAAAAGAACATACTTTAATTTTTTGCATTATACAAGATTGGTTATCTGGAGGCTGAAGGCTGTGGATCTTCGCTCAACTCGTACAGCTGTGGAGGTTAAAGGTTGAAGATTGTCAGGTTGCTCTTCTGCTGCTTTGTAGGTGAAGGGTTGAATATCCATGGGGACAGTTTTTAAACTCTTCTTCAACCTTAGTCAAAGCAGTCACTGGCCAAAATGAATTGAACAAACAGGAATTTGCCCAGGAATGCTGCGTTTTGACATGCATTTATTCCTCTGTGCTGATGGTACTCAAATATGAACTGTGTTAATGCAAATCATAAGAACATAAGAACTAGGAGCAGGATTAGGCCATCTGACCCTTTTAGCCTGCTCCTCCATTCAATAAGATCACGGCTGATCTTTTCGTGGACTCAGCTCCCTTTACCCACACTCTCACTTTATCCCACTGGGCAGGAAATTCCATAGATTTACAACTCTCTGGATGAAGAAGTTCCTTCTCAATTCAGTCCTAAATCTGCTTCTTCTAATCTTGAGGCTATGCACTCTTGTCTGAATTTCACCTACCAATTGAAATGTCCTCCAAACTATTTCATAGTTTTATGTTTCTGTAAGATCCCCCCTCATTCTTCTGAATTCCAATGAATATAATCTCAATGTACTCAGTCTCTCCTCATAAGCCAACCCCTTCAACTTCAGAATCAATCTAGTGAACTTCCTCTGCACTCCCTCCAGTGCCAGTACATCCTTTCTCAAGTAAGGAGACCAAAACTGCGCACAATACTCTAGGCATGGCCTCACCAGCACCCAGTACAACTGCAACATAACCTACCTGCTTTTAAATTCAATCCCTTTAGCAATGAAGGACAAAATTCCATTTGCCTTCCTAATTGCTTGTTGTACCTGCAGACCAGCCTTCTGTGATTCATGCACAGGGACACCCAGGTCCCTCTGCACAGCAGTATACTGCAACTTTTCACTATTCAATTAATAATCCTTTTTACTGTTACTTCTAACAAAATGGATGACTTCACATTTATTAACATTGTATTCTATCTGCCAGACATTTGTCCACTCAAAGTATCTATGTTTCTTTGCAAAGTTTCACAGTCCTCTGCACACTTTGCTCTGCCACTCAATTTAGTATCATCTGCAAACTTTGACACCCGACACTCCCAGAATCATCTATATAGATTGAGAATACTTGCAGTCCCAGCACCAATCCCTGAGGCACACCACTAGTCACTAATTGCCTGCCAGAATAGCACTCATTGATCTGGTCTTTGCTTCCTGGCAGTCAACTAATCCTCTATCCATGCTAATACTTTACCCCTAATGCCATGCATCCTTACCTTATGCAGCAGCCTCTTGTGTGGCACCTTGTTGAAGGCCTTTTGGAAATCTAGGTACACCACATCCACTGGATCCTGTTGTCCACCTTGCTCATAATGTCTTCATAGAATTCCAAAAGATTAGTTAAGCATAACCTGCTCTTCATGAACCCATGCTGCATCTACCCAGTGGGACAATTTCTATCGAGATGCCTTGCTATTTCTTCCTTGATAATAGACTCAAGCGTCTTCTTCACTACAGAGTTTAAGTTAAGTTAACTGGTCAATGATTATCCACCTTTTGTCTACCTCCCTTTTTAAACAGTGACGTCACATTTGCTATTTTCCAGTCTGCTGGGACTGCCCTAAGAGTCCAGCAAATTTTGGAAAATTACCGCCATTCTCCCGCCATCTCTTTTAGTACCCTGGGATGCATTCCATCACGGTCAGGAGACTTATCAATCCTTACCTCTTTCATAATAATGATTGTTTCCGGGCCCTCACCTACTTTGTCTCTTTGTCAATTTATTATGTTATTCATGTCCTGCACTGTGAAGACCAATACAAAATACCTATTCAATGCCTTGGCCATTTCATCATATCCCATAACTAAATGCCCCTCCTCATCCACTAAAGGACCAACATTTACTTTAGCTACTCCTTTATATTTTATACATTTATAGAAACTTTTGCTCTGTCTTTATATTCTGTGCTAGTTTTTTTCTCATATTCGATCTTACTTTTCTTTATAGTTCTTTTTGTGGCTTTCTGTTGACCTTTAAAGTTTTCCCAATCTTCTATTTCATGTTGTTTTTGGCCACTTTGTATGCCTTCTCTTTCAATTTGATAGCCTCCCTTATTTCCTTAGACACCCAAGGCATTTATCCCTTTTCTTACAGTCCTTCCTTTTCACTGGAATATAGTTTTGCTGAATATTTTGAACAATTGCTTTGAAAGTCCTCCACTACTCGTCAACTGTCCCACAGTAAAATCTTTGTTTCCAATCTATTTTAGCCAAGTCCTCCCTCATTATGTTGTAGTCTCCCTTGTTTAAGCACAGGACTCTAGTACTGGATTTTATCTTCACACTCTCTCTATCTGTATTCTAAATTCAACCATACTGTGATCGCTCCTTCCAAGAGAATCCCTAACTATAAGGTCATTAATTATTTCTGTCTCATTACACAGGACCAGATCTAGGATAGCTTGCTCCCTCATTGGTTCCATTACATACTGTTCAAGAAAACTATCACAACTACACTCTATTTACTCCTCCCCAAAGCCACGCTGACCAAGCTGGTTCAACCAAGCAAGATGTAGATTAAGATCCTCATGATAATTGCCATTCCATATTACTGGCATTAGTTATTTCTTGGTTTATTGCCTGCCTCAATGTGATATTATTTGGTGGCCTATAGACTACGCCTAACAGTAACTTTTTCTTTTTAGAATTTCTAATTTCCACCCAAATGAATCCCATCTTATTGTCCATTGAATCTATATCATCTCAGCACCACTCTGATGTTGTCCTTGAATATCAGAGCTACACCACCTCCCTTACCTTCCTGTCTGTCGTTGTGGTTCTGTTCACCGAGCTGGAAATTTTTGTTGCAAACGTTTCGTCCCCTGTCTAGGTGACATTCTCAGTGCTTGGGAGCCTCCTGTGAAGCGCTTCTGTGGTGTTTCCTCCGGCATTTATAGTGGCCTGTCCCTGCCCCTTCCGGTTGTCAGTTTCAGCTGTCCGCTGTAGTGGCCGGTATATTGGGTCCAGGTCGATGTGTTTGTTGATGGAGTTTGTGGATGAGTGCCATGCTCCTAGGAATTCCCTGGCTGTTCTTTGTTTCGCTTGCCCTAGAATGGTACTGTTGTCCCAGTCAAATTCATGTTGCTTGTCATCTGC